>NC_140287.1:9054465-9136965 GCF_964030765.1 Micromesistius poutassou
AAGACACAACACATCACGCTAAACATCCTCTTCTATGATTGCTCGTCTGCTTCTATTTAATATGAACCATAATATTATTTCTCTGTGAGAGCAAACATGTTAAACAGCATACCATCCTAATATACGGGGCCTATTCTGAGAGCCTGGGGGACGGGTAATGCGGGGCCACTTAAAGAGATGTCACACTCGGGCCTGAGAAATGAAAACGGCCTGCAGAGGGGCCACTGCTTTGGACGGGATGCAAACTCATGTTAAAACAACAGTGCAGCAGCAGCAGCCATCCTCTGTGGCAGCGAGGGAACCCCCGCCCTATAGGGTCTGGTTAGGGACCGTGTGCCAAGTGCACGGCTCCTCACGGTGTAGACCTCAGTCTCCTCAAAGCTGTTCTCATCGGGGGGCCCTGATCCATAATGAGCCTTCACCACACAAACAGGCTGCAGCCCGTCCTCAGACCGCAGGCCTCCCTCGGGTCCTCACCCGGGGGGGTTCGTGAAAGGTGAATGAGTCTTAATGCAAGGCCTGGCTGATTTTAGACATGGCATGAAGGCCTCTCTCACAGCGCCGATTGGATGTACTCTATTGGCTATGAAGACATACTTCTGATATATATTCTGTGCTGTAGCCCACAGCGCCAAGTATGGAATATTATATAAGTCAATCATATACAATGTATTGCTAGTATGTTTGGGTTAATGAAATGAATGCAAAATTTGAGAACAAATTATTTAGTTGATTTCAATTGTGTTGTTACTGTCCCCAAGAAACCAAACTTTTGTTTCTTCTTCATACATTAAATATAGAATTTATTTGGAAAACACACCCCACAAAGCCAACTTCCCAGATTCATTAGCCACGAGAAGACTCCCACAAACAAGTAGGATTGGAAAGGTAGCAAGGAGCGGCAGCCCGAATGGGAACAGGACAAACTAGGAATTTCAGATCCGACAAGGAAACAACAAACGGATCCTCCTAAAATACCTCTGGGTGCTTTGATATAAATAAACACTAATATGTGAACCGGAGCGGGCCTTGGATGCCATGGTAGCGATGGCCAGGAAGAGGAGGCGGGGGGCGGGGGGCGGGGGGGGCTGCTGATAAGGCTCGTTAAGTGGGGATAATTAGACAGAATCACAGGCCCTTATCGTCTAAGAGCAGGCCATGGCGAGGTGAAATGAGCAGATTCTCATCTGCGCAATGGTATTCAACCATTACTGAGGTTTCCCTGCATTGGGACTGAGTCAGGGTCCTTCCAAGCAACAGCTAGAGTTTGGCTATCACCAGTGTTGGGGGTAACGAGTTACAAAGTAACGGATTACAGTAACAATATAACTTTTTTGGGTAACGAAGTAAAGTAACCCATTACACTAAAAATATCAGTAACTACACTACTTTACTAGACTAAAGGAACGCGCGTTCCTGCGTTACCCAAGCCGTTTGCCTGTGTAAAGTTCTGATCTGGTTAAGTGGTGCGTGCATGCGTGCTGCCTGTGTGTGTGCTGCTTGCCTCGGCACGTTGCCATAGCGACCGATTTGAGTGATGTAGCTGCTGGTGCGAAGGAGGGAGGGAAATGGAGGTAGAGACGGAGACAAGCACTAAATTGAGCATTAAGAGCATTTCCGTGCTCTTATTGTGCAATAAGAGCATTTCCGTTTTGCGGCTGTCCCCCCCCCCCCCCCCCGTCAACAATCCCGTATAAGGGCATTTTTAAAGCAGAGTAATAAGTAGTGAAGTTACTTTTAGAATACAGTAACGAGTAAAGTAATCTCATTACAATTTACAAAAGTAACAATAAGTAACAATAAGTAGTAATAAGTAACTAAACACTTTTTTGGAGTAACTACACTGGCTATCACCATATTGAACATGTGTCTGGTTGGCCAAACAAACTGAAAACCCACTCGTCGGTTAAAGATTAAAAAGTTAGAACTGATCAAAGAATTTCTTTAAATTAAATTATATAATTTTCTTCTTTTGCATTTCTGTGTATTCGAAACACGCAACTCTATCCCTGCTGCTAGGATAATTGCTGTGCTAATTGCTATGCTAACGTGGTGGAGTGAGCCCTGTGCTGCAGGGCTTGCAGCAGCAGTGCACCTGTTCCCCTCTCTGGCCCGACAGGTAGCATCATGAGCTAACTGTGGGCCAGCAGGCCCGAGCTGCCATTGTTTGGGGACAGAGGGACCAAGAGGCCAACTGGTGTACACTTTTAACAGCCCTCTTCACACCCTGCACATCATCTCTCGCCTTGCTTTTCTTTTTTTATCCTTCCCCTTCCTGCCATGGGGTTTGTCTTGCGCGAGGCATCGGCACTTTGAATCTCTCAAGGAAGGACTTCCTCAAGGCTGGCTGCTTCCTCGCACACAATTAGCCGTGCGTTTGTAATCACCTCGTAACTTTAACACAAGGCGACAAACCCTTTAAACACCGCTTTTTTGAAGAAGAAACAGTAAAACAAAAAGCGAACAGAAAATACCCAACGGACTACGACGGCAGAATGACCCTCACAACAGACAGGCATGTGTCTTTTTAAGTCGGGCAGGATGTGACGTCATTGTGGAAGAATAACAGATGTGGGGCTGCATTCCCTGCTGATGCGGCCATGTGTAGAAGGTGAAGCCGCTTTGGGGGGGATCAATAGGCCCTATTGAAGGGCGCAGGGCTCCCTGCTGGGAGTGCTGACGACGGTGGCTGTGCTGGTAGGAGGCATGTGGGTGCTGCTGCTGCTGCCTATTCACTGTCACTGCTGTCCCAGTGGATAGATCAGTCTTTCTAGCCTCTTGGCACGCTGGTAGGTAGGGCAGATGCCCTAAACCACCCCCCCCCCACACACACACACACGCACGCATGCATGCATGCACACACACACATGCACGCACGCACACACGCACGCACCCACACTCACAAGCAGAAAGTGTGTCTTTCGTACTCTCTCTCTCTTCACCTCATTGTGGAACCCAACACCTAAACACACACTCTCTACCCTTCTCTCGGTTTATGTTCTCTCTCACTCTCTCACACACACACACACACACACACACACACACGTATCCAGGTGACCCTGCGCACACTTTCCAGCTTTCGTAAAGTCAACAGTTTGTTGTAATTGAACCTGGTACGCGAGCGGTCTTGTTTTGAGATCAACACCCGGAGTCGGCTCCACGCAGCCCGTCCAGCTACCTGCAGCCCAGAACAGCTGGCGGGGTCAGCCAGGCTGGCTGGAGGTGTGATGGCAGGCCTCTGTTTAGTCAACACATTAAGAGCAGGGTTGGAAAGTTCCATGACAGCTCCGGGCTCTTCTTTAGACGCCACTAGTGTACGGGTCCCGACCTGGTGCAGGCGTGAGGTGTGAAGAGGATTCACATCAGATACAGAGGTACATGGGGATGATGTGCGGCTCTGAGTGTACCTGCCTTGTCAGCACATTAATACGCTCATCAGTAAAACAATGAACCTTTACTCTGAAATGTGGCTTCTTAGGAACTCTTTGCCTTTTTTTTTTTGTGTGTGTTTTTTTGCCTTTCTGTTTTGGACACATAAACACACACACACACACACACACACACACACACACACACACACAGACAAATGCACACACACACACACACACACACACACACACACACACACACACACACACACAATAGCCATGGGCGCAGAGCCCGCGGGGGACAGGGGGGACAGAGGAGACGTGAAGTTGTTTCCCTCAATATAACAATCATCTAAATGTATGGAATTGAAAATATATATTTAATAGCAGCCAACTTGACTTTTTAAATGATTCACACGTAAAGGTTTGTTTCTGTCAGTAGGATGAACCGTTGCTTATATGATTGGTGCGGGGATTCATTCATGTACACTTTAAACCACTATCAATGGCTGTGTGTCTGTTACAGCAGGTCATTCGACATACACTGGTGATATTATCGATGTCCCCTCCAGAATATACGCTTGAATAAAATCCCTGTTTGTGGTTCCCCTCTAAGATGTAATGAGATCTGTGCTATTTTAGATAGCATACAAGGAAAACCGACTATACTTTCTACTACTTTCAGTGAAGACATATCCGTTTGCGCTGAACGGTAAAGAAGAATATCCGTCCTTGTATTTAGGGTCTGACTTCAGCCGCAGGTGATTTTCTTTCTGGGGACAACATGTTCAGATCCATTGGCAGGCCGCATCCCAAGGCCCAACAGATTGGCACACAGAGATCAAATGTGCTGTAAAGAAGTGTTAAACTGCTGTGCATTAAACAGGGCGGACTTTCCAGCCTTTAAAGGAGCCATCTGTTAGCACTGTAGCTAATTTCCTGCTCTTGCACTCGAACAGATTGTTGATACTGTTAGGGTTATTGAACACAGCGGACATAAAGCACGTTTTTTTTTGGAATACATAAATGAAGTATATGTATAATAAAGCTTCCTTTGGTTTGTTATGTTGTTTTTGTAGAGGAAATTATACATTACATTATTCTTAATAGAATGATGCAAACTCTTTACGCAAATGTAAATATAAGGATTAAAGGATTGTCCTCAGATATCAGTGTTGTAAAGTGTCTGTATTTGACAGTACATTGGTAGCACATGATATTTGTCACTATTTTGCCGTAATTGACAGGTGAAATCGTTTTACACTCACTAGTGCCAAATGCAGATTTACAGTAAAGTTGCCGTTTGTTTATGCTGTCACCCAAACCCTTTGATCCTTCAGGTCAGAGATTAATATCATAAACCATGTTTTGGAAATAATTCATTCATAATTCAGTATCAACACAACTAATTGGTGTTACTGTACATGTATGGCAAAATAACAAAATGTAATTTTACTAAATTAATTTGAATCAAGTTTAGATTTAAGATAAAGTTGTAAGAAAATTTATTATTATTTATTAATTTAACTTTCAATTATCCCAAAAAGAGATATTTAGGGTGAACTGAAATAAGAGCATAAGGCATTTGTATTGCTTAATCATGGGATAATGAAAATGAACAAAAACATTTGTGTGTTTTCTCTTCCAGACTATTAAAACACACATTAAATATGATCTAGTAATGGTTTGATGAAAGCTCAGCAATGGAATTCATAATGGTTCTGATGTCGGCTTTCTGGTGTGATGAATTGTTTCAAGATAGAAAATTAATCTTTGATATCTTTTTACTTCAAGGCCAGCATCTCATTCGCAATCCAAACACAAATATTTGAAAAGCAGTGGCGTGTTTTCCAAGTAAACACTCAGATCTCCTCACCTCTTCTCATGTCAACTCCCTACGAGCTCTGAAGTGGAGACTTGTGTTTCCCGCCACAACGCAAGAGACGAAGACGCTCCGTTTCCACCCGGCCTCTGCCTGCTTGTTCTGCAGTCCGCTGAAACCGGAGCTCTGGTACGGAAACCCAACCGCGGCCCGTCAATTATTCAAGCCTATGGATGTTTTGACATGTACTGTATGGAGGAGCTCACCATGCGTGCATGCGTGTGTGTGTATGTCTGTGTCTGTTTGTGTGTGTGTGTGTGTGTGTGTGTGTGTGTGTGTGTGTGTGTGTGTGTCTGTATGTCTGTGTATGTGTGTATGTGTGTGTGTGTGTGTCTCTCTGTGTCTCTGTGTGTAGACCTATCTCTTACAATAGAGATTAAAGGAGGATCAATACACGTGTCATGCCCCCCAGGCCAGCATCGACTGCGGCCCACCGCTAGATAGCTGGAGGGCTGCGCTGGTGTGGGTCGCATCGACTGCACCTGGAGCGCGGGGGCCTGAGCGGGTGTGGCCGCGGCGAGGGGACAGGTGGCATCGATACGCCACCGCAGGAGCCGCGGGTGAATGGTGGGAACGGGCCGCCACTTTCATGCTGTAGGAACGGGAGATGTCCGGGCCTCTTACTCACACAGTCCCTCGGCCAGAAGAATAGACCTCAATGGTCTATTGTCTCTACGGCACTACACTGGAACCTCAAACCCATAAGTCAAAGGTAGCATGTGCACGTGTGTGTGTGTGTGTGCGTGTATGTGTTTGTGTGCGTGTGTATGTGTGTATGTGTGCGTGTATGTGTGTATGTGTGCGTGTGTGTGTGCTTATTGTGCACTTATTGTGTGCTTATTGTGTGTGTGTGTGTGTGTGTGTGTGTGTGTGTGTGTGTGTGTGTGTGTGTGTGTGTGTGCGTGTCTGCATGTGTCCACGTGTGTGTGCGTGTGTGCATATACAGTATGTGTGTGTGTGTGTGTGTGTGTGTGTGTCTAGAGATGATGTCATCAGGCACCAGGGAGAGCCTTTCTAGTCACCCACCTTCATGTGGGCCAGGGAGCCATTTCTCGACACCGTTCCCTCACTTTCTCGCTGTGAGTTTGTCCCAGACGGACGGGCTCGGCCTGTGACCCATGTCATGTGATGAAGGCAACAATGCCCGTGCCCAGCATGAGCTCATCTGAGATTTTCAACAAAAAACCAAAAATATATATATATATATGCTACCTTTTTTCTAACCTCTACTGTATACATAAATATACGTGAGAGTTTATTTTTCCATGAGGCTCAATATACTGGTTTTAGGTTCATTTTGGGTTTCCCTCTACTAACAATCAGGACATTGAATTGGCTTTTGATAAAGTAAGTTCAACAAACATTATGAGCCCTCCCGAAGGAAACGATATTGAATCAATCTTAAACAATTGGTGCTTTGAATCATGCTATGAAACATGAGGTGACCAAACATGAGCTGGCGTGCTACCTCATGAACATGCGTGTTCTTATCACTGTATTTTTGTAAGTTATAGTATATATAAAGTGGGCCTTTACGACTATGTATTTATTCACACAAACATGTCATTAAACCTGCGAGTGTTGGGCCGTGTGCGCACGCCTGCGTGTTCGTGTGTGTGTTTGTGTTTGTGCGTGTGCGCGCGCGCGCGCGCGCGTGTGTGTGTGTGTGTGTGTGTGTGTGTGTGTGTGTGTGTGTGTTTGTCAATGCGTGTGCACGATCGTTTGTGTGCGCGCGCGTGTGCTCATGCGTGCATCCGAATAGAACATCGTATAATTACAAGAGTTGTAGGCCGAGAGGATGAGACGTCAGTTTGCAAGCAAAAACAAATATTAGTAAACAGTTAAACGCACCCCACAATCAATACCTACGTACGCACCCAAGGACCGGTGCAATAGACTAGTTGACACCCACCAAGCAGACGTTCAGAAAGAAACAATTAAGTGCGTAAAGTTAGTGTGAGGATCCGTCAAATCATAAAATAATCAAATATAGGCCTACAGTCAATGTATTTTTCTTCCCGGCGAAATCAACAAAAAAAAAGTCCCCTTGTCATATATTTTTTTAATACGTTACATATAGGGTTTATAATGTATAACATATAAACACTTTGTATTATAGCTAAAGAAGATCGCAGCCACCATGAAGCGGGTAGCGTCGCGGGGGTGCGAGTGAAGGGGGCGGTGTTTCCTGAGTGACAGCGGCTTTAATGACAAGTCAACTATATAACAGCGTCCCTCCGTCGGACGTCCCTCACAGGCATCAGTGGCATCTCTGGCCGGGGCGCTATCGCACGTGCAGCGCACCTCTTTCTCTCCGCCACGAGCGAAGCGCAAGACTTTGAGCCGCAGGATGGAGGGCCAACATAAAGACCGAAGAATGAGTCATCTGTGGATATTGACGTTACTGATATCGGTGTAAACTGTATCTCACGGCGGGATAACACGGTTTCAACTGTTTTCTGGACACGGATTGCGAAGCTGGATCTTGTCTACACGGCACTTTGAATACGGATTATTTATTTCTATATACTGATTTCCATTCCCAACACTTGGAATTACGGGCGGAACGGCACGCTTGATTTTCAAAGGATACTCACAACTACTCTAAAGAATGGCCGTTTGTTTCACTGCTATCATCGCAATAATTTTAACTTTACTAACTCAGGTAATTTAATTTTATATTTAAAACACGAGCACTCATTCTGATCGTCTGGAAACATGGTCCATTATAACGTATTTCTGTGCGTAATTCCGTTCTTAGGTTCTGGGAACAGGTGTGTTCGAGCTGGATCTCCATCAGTTTGAGAACAGCGGAGGTTTGCTGTCTAACGGACTAAGCTGCGGGTCCGACTGCAGAACCTACTTCTCGGTGTGCCTGAAGAACTTCCAGACCGTGGTGTCGCCAGGTGACTGTATCTTTGGCCGCGTCATCACACCTGTCCTGGGCCACGACTCCTTCAGCCTCAGCGAGCCCCGCGGCCGGCTGCGGCTCCCGCTGCTGAACTTCACGTGGCCGGTGAGGAAATCCCTAAACATGACTCTCAAATATGTGTTCAAAATCAAATGTTTTAATCAATATGGAACTGCCGTGTTATAGAGATGAGTGAGCTCTGTAGAACAATCTAGTGGAAATGTATTTTTTAAATAAACACATATAAGCCTATTCATTTCGGCATTACGTTTGAACCATTGTTTGATGTTGTGTGTGTGTGTGTGTGTGTGTGTGTGTGTGTGTGTGTTGTTGTTTTCCCTGCAGGGTGCTTTCTCGTTATTAATTGAAGCATGGCATGCTCCTGCCTCGGATCTCCCCGGAGGTGAGCAGTTCTCTACCGCTAGGGGGCGTTGTGGTCGAGGCTGTGACCAGGCGCTCATATAATATATTAATTTTATTATAGGCAACTTTATACATACATGTTCACAAACACGTCGTCCGTTTTTTTTATTAGGAATTATCACTGTTTCCTAGTAGGCATACGTGTTTCGACCCACAGCATATTTCTGTATAAATCAAAACTCAACACAATTGCACTTCCTTTAGTTTATTTCTGGCGTGGGAAAGTGTACAGACTTAAGAAAGAATATGAAAGCCTTGCCAAGATACTTTGACGGCCGTTTCCTGTATTTTACACCTTTTGTTCGGTGCGTAATAATAACGGACGACATGTTTGGTGACACAATGGAAGAGCCATTTCAACATAGCCTTCCCCACTGTAGGCCTATTGTTAACATGAATTACATGACAAATATTGGAGCATTGTAGAGCAAATATAGTAGGATAAAATACTGCATCAAATAGGAAAACGCTGCGTGCTGATAACCTTCATTAATCTGCTTTTAAGTGACTATAGTCATCATGTAATAACCGTTTCTCTATCTCTCTATGATTACAGGTACCACCAACCCTGAATTCTTGATTAGTTCTTTTGCCATCCAAAGAAAATTGGGAATAGGGCATGAGTGGTCCCGGGATGTGCAGAGCTGGAGGCAGACGGAGCTAAGGTATTCATACCGGTTCATCTGCAATGAAAATTACTACGGGGACACATGTTCCAAAATATGCACTCCGAGAGACGACCATTTTGGCCACTACACCTGCACGCCTGACGGGCAAATAACCTGTCAACCAGGATGGAAGGGAGAATACTGCCAAGAACGTAAGCAATCAGGGTAACGACACTGCGGGCATTCGCCTTGATAGTTACTCCTCAGATGTAGGCTTGGTGGGATTTTGAATATGCTGTAGAATATGAGTATTTTATACAATTTCAGTTAAAAAAAAAGAAAAGTTATTTTATATGATATGTGGCTCTATAAGTGCCTTGACTGTATACATCAAGGGATGATGCAATAGGCTACGAAAAAAACAAAAAACGAATTTGGACAATTTAGACGACATTTGGAAAGAACGCGAGAGTCTCCCCTTTTTTGAGGCACTCTCTCGCGAGTGGCGTAATCCAGAGCGTGTGCGCTGAGAAGCACGCGCCGGGTTAATCGCGGCATTATCAGCCGCCACGCGCCACTAAATTGCGGGCTCTATTGTTGCACGGGAGGGGAGCAGCTGCAAACAGGGTTCGAACTGCCTACCCATAACAATGGGGCAGCTGTCCACTTTGGACAACAGGCATCTGCTCACGACTAACCAGCCGTTTAACACCGTACTAGGCACTACTCTTGTAAGCATGCAAAATCAATGTCACATAGGTGCACCGCAAATTAGGTCTTTGATTAAATGTGCCAGGTAACAGGTTTATACTTTGGAGACAGCTTTAATATGTCATAAAGCTTTAATATGTCAAAAAAACATTTAGAATGCATTTTAAACAACAAATTAACTGCTGTAGGTGAAACATGACATCTATTTTATATTATGTATGTTTTTCTTTTGCAGCAATTTGCCTTGAAGGATGCAGTGAACGTACTGGGAATTGCACCTTACCTGGAGAGTGCAGGTACGTTTCGGCACTGTACGACGGCCTACACACACCCACACCGCTCTCCAGATCTGTTATCTCTTTTTTGTACGTCAAAGCACG
This sequence comes from Micromesistius poutassou, assembly GCF_964030765.1. Lineage (NCBI taxonomy): Eukaryota > Metazoa > Chordata > Actinopteri > Gadiformes > Gadidae > Micromesistius > Micromesistius poutassou. The sequence goes on from NC_140287.1 coordinate 9,064,749, forward strand.
GTGTTTGCACATGAATCCAGATTGACGGTGCGTTGTTTGTGTGTGAGACAGATGCAGAGAGGGCTGGCAGGGATCCCTGTGTGATGTGTGTAAACGCCACCCGTCCTGTAAACACGGCACCTGCCTGGAGGCGTGGCAGTGCACCTGCGTAGAGGGCTGGGGGGGGCTCCTCTGCGACCAAGGTCAGTCCCCTGGTCGTCCCTCCGTCCCTATCCCGCTCGGGCCTCAAAGCACTCGCTCTGGAAACGAGAGACGTGTTGTGATTGGGAGGAATCGTAGTGTGATTGTCCTCCTGTGACTAAAACAGTGAACTCTTCAATCAGATGTTAACCCAAGCAGATGTGTTACTGATAAACCACTGGTGTATGTGTGCATTGAACCCATGTATGTGCGCTGTTACAGACACTTTCTATGTGTTTAGGTTAATTAATCTCAGCATGCACGCATTTGTTGACATCCTTTCAACTATGTAACTGTTTGTAATAATAATAAGTTTTTTGGGCCGGGAAAAAACAGTAAATGACAAACTGGTAAATGTACTTAAAAGACTTGACTGTGTATTATGTAAATGACCAACAGTCCCGCCCCTGTTTCCCCTACAGACCTGAACTACTGCACCCACCACCGGCCCTGTTCCAACGGAGCCACGTGCATGAACACGGGCCAGGGCAGCTTCACCTGCACCTGCCTTCCCGGCTTCACCGGGGTCAACTGCGACTCGGAGGTCAGGGAGTGTGACAGCCAGCCCTGTCAGAACGGAGGCCGCTGCCGGGTGAGTCCGGAAGTTTCCCTCGCTCCTTTCCCACAACACCAGCCTTCCTGTTTTTGTTTTTCGCCTCGCCTCTTTCTCTTTTTTTCCTGGGGTCCAGGATGATGTTACCGATTGTCGAAGTCGCTGCTTGACCTAGTTCACAGACCACCTACTGTAAATAGAACTCAGAGAGAGGATAACAAGGGGTGGGGGGGGGGGAGGAGGAGTAGGAGCAGGGCGAGGGCGGGGATGTTGTTGACATGGCAACATAAGCACATCTGAGATGGGCAGAAACCCGCGGTGACCCGCGCCGGGACTTGTTTGCCCCGGGGACAGGGGGTCAGCTGATAAATGAGCGAATCAATGATCTCTGCTTCTATGTGTGTGTGTGTGTGTGTGTGTGTGTGTGTGTGTGTGTGTGTGTGACCGCAGGACGCCGAGAGCGGCTTCGAGTGTGTGTGTCCAGAGGGGTTTGAAGGCACACATTGTGAACACAGGATGCTGACCTGCGCTGACAGACCCTGCTTCCACAAGGGGAAGTGCCGGGAGAAGGACAATGGGCGTAGCTACGAGTGCGAGTGTCCAGCGGGCTTCACTGGCCTCAACTGCGAGAAGAAAGCCGATAAATGCACCTCGCTGCAGTGCACCAACGGTAACTACCGCCCCATCGATTAGCCTTTAGGGGCCCCTGTTTTACCACCAGGTGTGATGTTGATCAGCCATTACAAACCATTGCAAGATCAACCGTATAGTGACGTCCGTCAGATGTATAGGATAGGCCGGCCTGCCCACTGGACTGTATCAACTGCCAGACTGTTCTATCTATCTATCATACATCTGAGTGGACGCTCCCAAATGTGATAAACACCAGAGGGTCTGAGATGGCTTGTGGCCAATCCACAAGCCCTGCGTGGTCACACCACGGCCCGCGGTGCAGCCTTGCGCGTGCGACCCCGGCGTCCCTAACCTTGTGGTCTTGTGAACAGGGGGACACTGCGTCCTGCACGGGAACTCGCTGGTGTGCGGCTGCCGGGCGGGCTTCACCGGCCAGCGCTGCGAGGCCAACATCAACGAGTGCGCCACCAACCCCTGCGCCAACGGCGCCACATGCACCGACCGCATCAACGACTACTTATGCACCTGCGCCCCGGGCTACACCGGCCGCAACTGCGCCAAGCCCACCGACCGCTGCGCCTTCCAGCGGTGCCTCAACGGTGGGACGTGCGTGGCGGGCGTCGCCGGCATCTCCGGCGGGACGGCGGGGCCGCCCTCCTGCCTCTGCCCGGCCGGCTACAGCGGGCCCCAGTGCGGGGCCTGGGACGTGCCCGTGGACGTCACCCCCAGCCCAAACCAAGACGACCGGGATCCCAGGCCGCCGCCGGGACCCCTGAGCTGGGCGGCAGTGGGCCTGGGGGTGGGCACGGCGGTGTTCCTGCTGCTGCTCTGCCTGGTGCTGGTGGGGGTGCGCCACGTCAGGAAGCGGAGGAGCCGGGAGCAGGACTCGGAGACCATGAACAACCTGTCCAAGGCGGACTTCCAGAAGGAGAACCTCATCCCCACAATGGACTTGAAGAACACCAATAAGAAGGTGGAGCTCGAGGTGGACTTCCCCGTGGAGAAGTCCAATCATAGACACGTGAACCATAACCGTCTGGAGGGCCGGGCCTCGGAGGGGTACAAGGGCCAGGCCTCCCTGGTGGACAGAGATGAAAACTGTGAAAAAACAATAGCGAGTAAAAGGCCATTGAGTAACATGTATAGGTGAGTTCATATGTGTGTGAATATGAAAGGGTTATGGGTGTTTGGTTGCATGAGGAGTTAGACTGTCTGTGTATACGTGGTACTGGTGTTCATGTGAGGTTCTTCTGTTCACAGTGAGAGGCCAGAGTGTAGAATATCAACCATATGTTCCTCCAGAGACTCCATGTACCAATCTGTGTTCTTAATAGCAGAGGAGAAGAACGAGTGCATCATAGCAACTGAGGTAAGCTTTCTAGTTATTTACATCAGCATTTACATTTACATTTACATTGAGGGTATCAACATTTACATTTACATTTACATTGTGGGTATTTAGCTGACACTTTTATCCAAAGCAACTTACAATAAGTACATTTGTCAGAAGAAGGAGAAACAACAATATATTGCTGTTGGTACAGTAAGGATGTTCATAGAAACAAGTGCCAAGCACTAACAAATGTTAGGTTAACCCATTCCCCGTATACAACAAAGCTAGCTAGGATAAGATGATACACAATGCTATACAAATACAATTTTTAAGTGCAAGGACGTACAACATACAAGAAGTGTGTACATTAAGTGCCAGGACATCCAACATACAATAAGTGCGTAATTTAGTTATTTACATGCTATATGTTTATTGGGGTTTGGACTAAATCATTTCATTATTATTTCATTTTTTGTTGGATTTTTTTTGACATCCACAGAGATTACCACTAATAAATCCTGTTATCTTTTCTCTTCCCTTTCTGGGCTCCAGGTATAACACATGGAAGATATTTAATTTAATTTTACGTAGAACATTGGATATCTTCCGGTCTGTTTACAAGTGTGAAGGGACTGGGAGTTATTTAAAGGAACCTGCTGCTCTTGAAAACTTGATAACTGGACGGGGCCCGCGTGCTTCTGGATGCAATAGAACTAAAGAGACTACTTTTCATTAGAACGTAAAGAGTGATAAAGACAAAGACTGTTGGACACGTTGAGCTCAGCCGATGCACAGAAGCACCCTGTGTGGTGGTGGTGTCGCTCCGGGCCCTCATCGGGGCCGCAGCTCGTCCGAGGGCCAACCCGGATGCCAGCATGTTGATTAAGAGACGAAGAACAATCGGGACATTCTCCCCTCTCTATCTTCTCGCTGTTTGGATCCTCAGCAATCGACCAAGCCCTGTGGAAAAGGACGGTCGGGGGGGGGTTACAAGAAACAAGAGCATTGAGATGAACAGACACGACTGAGGCTCTCGTTTGACTTCCCAAGTGTATTTGAGGCATGCCCGTTTTATAAATGTTTTCTTGTTGATGAAGAATGTATGCGGCCCCAGTTCTAAAAGCCTTAAATATGGTTTTGCCCAAGCCTGTCTCTATGCCTTTGCACAACAAAAATTACATGACAACACATCTAAACATGTAATTAGAAGGGATTATGTCAGACTGAAGCAGACTCCTGTTTGACCATATGCAAGGATGCCCATCAAGACAAAGAAACACAGGAAGTGACTATCACACCAAGAGCGCCTTTAAATGAAATTACTGAACCAATAATGTTATTTTGTTAGATTAGTAATTTAACTTTATGAAGCAACAGTCTCTCTGTTTGTAATGTTTTATACGATTATTTTGTATATATTGTATATTTATATGTTAAAATTAGAAAAATGATGTGTACATCTGTCTCTTTATGTCAACGTTCCAAAAAGGTGATTTATTTTTTAAATGTCATTGCTGTTTGTTTTTTCTGTAAAAAAAAAAGACAAAAAAGAACAATGAATACATGCCTGGTACACTGTTGTTTGATGCTTTTATTGGAAAGTTGAGTGAACAAAATAATTATTAGTTGAATCCTGAATGTTGGAATGATTTAGAAGGTTAATTAGGTTAATTGTGAAATGTGTTTCCTGCTGCGAAAGTGAAATTATGTTTTGAAGATTATGTGTCACATTGACATTTCCATATGTGAAATCAACATGCAAGCAATCATTCAGCGGACAATATATTGACACTTGGCAGCATTGTCAAAAGTTTATAGAAAGATTTAAATCTTAAAATAATCTATCAATTGTGTTAAGATCAGGTAGCCTACTTTTGGATAATGTTGTAAACTACTTTTGGACTTCTGTATGATGTTCATGCACTATGAATAACTGCCAATAGCCTATTGTTGCATTAGACAAACCAATTAAGCCAGATGATTATTCATTGAAACTAAGAATACATTTTTTTGATGGTGAAAATAGTGAATATTAACTTTATTCTCAATACAACAGTCTGACCGAACAAGCAAAAAAGCCAAGGACGGATTTATATTGTTACTTGAGTTATGTATCCAACAAAACGGCTTATATCTCTTCCTCTTCATGAAACATAACTCCCTTTAAATTGTGTCCAACCTGACCTGTCCCATTAAGAGGACTCTCACACGGGACAGCTGTGGTGCTGTCAAGTGTGGTAATGACTTTAATTAACACACGGGGGCAGTAGGATCTTTGAGTCAAAACCAACTCAAAAATAGTTTCTTCAACTTCGACAACAAGCTGATTTAAAGGGACCTCGTCCGCAAAGCAAATATTTAGTTGAACATGTATAGACTGCATGCATGTCAATTCAGACATGTTCACCTAAATATTGGCTGTGCTATTTATTTCCGCTTATGTCTGCATATTTGCTTATGTCCGCTAATTGTCTTCAGGTATGTCTGCCTCTTTGTATAGATACTTAGCCTACACACACACACGCACGCACGCACGCACACACTCACACACTCTCTCACACACACACACACACACACACACACACACACACACACACACACACACACACACACACACACACACACACACACACACACACACACACACACACACACACACACACACACACAAAGGCAGGTAGCCACTGAGCTATCTTGCTGCTGGACTCACTGGCTAAACAACGTTCAAGGTCACATAAGAGCTTTCTCTACACAGGAGACAGGACAACAAATAGAAACAAGAACCAAAATAAAACGTTGTATTATAATGTATAGTGTATATGATGCCATTTGGTAGAACTACTAAAGTCCACAGGTCTGCAACAACCTAGGCCTATATGAAAGATTATCTGGCAAACTTAATTCAATCCATTTTCATAATGATACCATAATAACTTAAGCCTTAGCATTTTATTTTTGCCAATTCGTATTTGACCTTAAGCCTTCTGTCCCTTAAATAACCATGCCTAGACCATGTGTCAACACTTCTAAGTTGCACCCACAGACCGTGACCACCATGGACTTATAAATAGAAGTTAGAACATCTTGACATCTTAAGACGCATTGCGACTACCTGATTGGTTCGGGTAAAGCACCCGCCCTTACGCCGACGTCACCAGCCTGGAGGATCAGTCTCACAGGCGTGAACAACAAACACACGTGCTGCTGGCGCTCGGAATATAAACGGACACACCAGCTCTGTTTTGAATCGAGCACGCTTTAGGACGTCTGTGTCTCATCCGTTTGCTTATATTCATCCAAGCGTATTGGCTGTTAGCCTGACACACAGTGCATATGGAATTATAGCTATTATAGCTATTATCATTCGCACCTGTAAAACAAAAGGTCAATGACTTGAACTCTGTCCTCACCCATCATCGAGAGACAATGAAACCCCAGGACATCATTAAGGAGAAAGGTAGCATATGGATATTTGGCTATGGTTCCTTGGTCTGGAAGCCTGATTTTAAATACAAGAGGAGCCAAATCGGTTTCGTCGAAGGATATAAGAGACGCTTCTGGCATGGGGATGATTTCTATCGTGGAGACAAAGAGAAGGTATGAGTGGACAATTGTTTTGTCTGAAGACGGCTGCGAACGTGTTATTCTGTTGCATTATGTTGCAACCGTTTTTCTTACAAAAGTCTTGCCCATGCAACGTTGTGGATTAATGCATGGTGCTTATTTGCGCAACTGACAGTGTTTCTGCCATTCTTTCCACAGCCTGGAAGAGTTGTCACACTCGTGCAAGATCACGAGGTAAGTGTGTCTCTGTAATTCAAACGTTTATTGCCATATTAGCTGGCGTTCATGGGGTTGACATCTTTATTGTTGTGTAGTGAGCTTCATTCAGTTGCAATTTAGCGGTCAGGTGATCTGCAGGTGTCTACCTGATGATTCACCAACCGTAACTCATGAATGAGTTGAATCAGTGGTAAAATGCAAATATCCACTTCCCGAACGAACCCAATCCACTTATCTTGCAGCATTCCCGAACTTGACTTCATGAATTATAGATTTCTTGAATTATTGAAAACTTGGCACTTCTTGGAATCTTAACCATAATATTTTCCCCGCAGGCATGCACCTGGGGCGTGGCCTACGAGGTGGCAGACTCGCAGGTGGAGGAGTCCATGCAGTACCTAGACACCAGGGAGGCCGTGGGTGGGGGCTACATCCTAGAGCTGTGCGAGTTCACGGCCAGGGAGGGGAAGGTGCAGCAGAACCAGCACACCAACGACAAGCTGCTGGCCCTGGTGTACATCGCCACCTCGGACAACCCCATCTACCTGGGCCCCGCCCCGGACAGTGAGATCGCAGCACAGATTGTCCTCTGCAGGGGGTCCACCGGGCTCAACATGGAGTACCTGCTCCGCCTCGCCCAGTTCATGAGGCACTGCTGCCCGGAGGTGGACGACGAGCACCTCTTCTCCATAGAGGCCGCCGCCCTGGCCCTGGTGCTGTGAACGACGTACATACACACATTCACTCACCAAGGGCAGAGTCAACCATGCAAGGCGCCGTTAGGGTGAGGTGTCTTGCTCAGGGACACCCTCGGCCCTCAGCTAGGAGGAGCCGGGGTGTGTGTGGCACCTCAGCCACAACCAGAAAGACGTGTCTTTAACGTGTAATTATTGATGCTTTACACATCTAGCATTACACACAAGAACACTCCATCCCACGCTAATGACGTGCGTGAGGAACGTGGCATGAGGAACTGTTTTACATTGTGACTTATGTGAACCTGGCCCACGTGGAGGTCTGAGAGAATGCTTCTGGTCATGCCTCTGAGAGAAAAGACTTGAACAGTATTTTTAAAATACATTTGAGGGTTGATGGAATTGTAAACCGCACACATTCTTGTACTGTCAATCAATGTTAATGTTATTGTGATTTTCTATGGGTTGCCTGGAGGGAATAATCCCCCTTTACTAATGCCAAAAAGTGGTGGAAAATGGCTTGTTACCTGAACTGATATGTGCCTTTCTATGCCATTCTCCCCCACTTACCTATGGCCGCCGATTGACTCTGTATCATTTTGAAAAGGTGCCTGTTCAATACTAATTTGAATAATACTAGCTCTTATAATGTTGAATGAACAAATGTTGAAATGTTGAAATGTTATCTATTTCTTTCTTATCATGAGCAAACACTCATGCTATGCTATGCACAAAGGATACAGGGGCTTTTCATATTGTTATTTTTACTGTTACATTTAATGTTACTTTATATCATATTTGTGACTTTTTATATTTTTATTTGTTGTAAAAGGATTAGGTGAGCTTAAATCCCTAAAATATTTTTTTAATAAAAAACTGAAATCAATATAGTTGTTGTGTAATACTTTTCTGTACATTCCGAACACGGGTATTAAATCATTATTTGTATTCAAGAAAATGCTTCAACTCATGAATATATGGATGATCTGGCAAGCTGCTCATTACCTGACCTTTAACATGTTTTCTTGGCGTCTACATATTTTTGTCTGCTGTTTATTCAGTTGGTTCTCATTATCATAACCAGAACATTCTATGCTCATGACTAAAGCAGTCTCTAAGTTAAGATGAGTCCATAAGAATATAAGATAATCACAAATGTGGTGTTCTTTTCAGAAGGCAGAGCCAACACCAGTGTTTCTATCAAAAGGTACAGACTATGACTATGTATATGACTATGTACAGACTATGTATCTACTAACTACAGTACTGAGTATCTGTCTTATATCTGCCTGGGGAACTACTACTTGGTGAAAAAGTATTCTGCTGCCTGTGACCCTTTCCTATATGTGTGTGTTGTGTGGTTGATGATCACACAGAGAGAAAATAAATAAGATACTTCCATGAGGATGGTGGAGCCTATTTCCTGGAACATGGGGACAGGAACATACTGTATAGTGTCCGGTGTTGACATTTAGATTGGCCTATATGAGGGGGCTGGGAGGTGGGGGGGGGGGGGGCATATTTTGTTCTCCCCCAGTGTCCGACCACGTTGCAAAAACACGTGCACACAAACTCCATGCAGAGAGAGCGAGAGAGAGAGAGAGAGACTGGGAGAGAGGGAGAGGGAGAGAGAGAGAGAGAGAGAGAGAGAGAGAGAGAGAGAGAGAAAGAGAGAGAGAGCAAGAGGTGGAGATTTGGCTACTGCCCAGGACCAACACATCTTGGCACTCAGCAATGTGCAATTGAGGAACATTGCTCCGGTTTTCTTAGAAATGCTTTAGAAAATGGGTCAAAGTTTACCCTTGCCTCTCAGTCTCTCTGGTACAGACCATGTCAACATGCATGTCTCTCTGGTACAGACCATGTCAGTGTGCATGTCTCTCTGGTACAGACCATGTCAACATGCATGTCTCTCTGGTACAGACCATGTCAGTGTGCATGTCTCTCTGGTACAGACCATGTCAGTGTGCATGTCTCTGGTACAGACCATGTCAGTGTACATGTTTCTCAGACACAGACCATGTACATTGTGTTGTTTTCCCAAACATGCCCCTTAGACCCTTGTTTGAGAAGCCAGTGCATCTATATATGATGATATACGGTTGTTATGTAACCACGCTATGTTTGGTTTCCACTGCCCTCTTGTTTTAAGATGTCAACGAAAAGTCTCCTGGCATTTGCGCAATGCCAAATGTTTTTTTTCTAAACCATTGGAAGAGTTATATCCTTACTATAGGGTTGTTTTCCCCCTTGTGTCTGGTTCTGAATGTTCTTGGCACAAAAACGGCGGTTCCAATAACGTTTTCTGTTGCTGGCAAAAACCAAAAAATGGAATGACACATTTGTTGGGACATTTATCAGTTAACGGCTGGCTGGTTGTGCTCATGAAATATTTACAAGATTTCCTGTTCTATGCATCATCCACAGCCTAATTTGCTGTCCTCAAAACACCTTCTGACTCATTGTTTCAGACAGATACCACACCCTGCGTACATTGTGTTGTCGTAGGTTGTCTTTTGAGATTGTTGAAATTGTTATTTGACATGCAGGCACAAGCTCACCAACGTTTCAATAACCTCAAAGATATTCATGTTTCTTGTTTTTTTTACTTCTTTGCTGATGCAATGAGCTTGAGTAATTACAAATACGCCTGGTCAGCAAAGCATTTACAAATGTTTTTGAACGTTTGAAGTAACGCTTGCCGGATGTTGAAGGAGACCTTTTTCCTCCACAAATAAAGCCTGATTTTGCCTCTGTCTGGTTTCAACCATAGATTTGAAACAAACGTAATAATGTAATAACAACATTGGATATTCAGATAATTATGATATTTGTAAGGATTAGATTGTGGACGTTAATGAACCCAAATGGAATGTTTTATAAGACACTGTATACACGGGCTCTCATCCTCTGAGACAACAAATCCAAAAGAAGAACATGCATGCTGCCGTGTCCCCAGACTGAACCTTGACCTTGGCCTGGGAGGAAGCAAGTCCTTCTTTTAAAGTGCGTTAAGGAGAAAGCGATGGGGCCACTAATGGACTCTGGTCTCTTTAGAGCCCCTAGTCCTTCCTTACAGGCCCTGTGGCCCCGAGGTCAGCTGTGGCCCCTGAGCAGAGGCTGACCTCGCCACCTCAGCTCCCCCCAGAGCCGTGTGTGACCATAAACTCCCACGCACCACAAAGAGAATTCAAACAATGACCAATGGTTTTTGTTGAAAAAGGATAACCACCATAACCATCAGTCACACACACCCTCTCCTGTGAATTACAAAGGAGCAATCACAAGTACCCTCTCCTGTGAATTACATAGGACCCATCACACGCAATATCCTGTGAATGCCATAGGACCAAATAGCAAATAGCAAAAAGCAGTTTTCAATGAACACATTAATGTAGGACCTGTTTATTTGCTCTCATAGCGCTTTCGGACACCGCGAGAGACAACAGGTCATGCTGTCTCTCTGTCCGAACATGTCACTGTACGAGACAGACAGAGACAGCACATCTATCATTGCACAGTGGGGAGTGGTACTGTTTAATCGATACTGCACCTGGCAGATTTGATCCCTTCATCAAACCACGCCGGGACTCACAAATGGCACGGCTCATAATTGAATCCCATGGGGTTTGGCACCAGGTAGGCTTTGTAGTGAACCAGGCCTGTACACCCATTAGACATTAGCCTCTGATGCTGGTCTCCTGCCTCATTTACCAACAATGCTCTTGATTTCCCCCCTGATCTCATTTACACTCACAGGCCCAGAAGCACAGATACCAGGGACTGCCTAAGGATGAGCAGGGCATGTCTGGAAAAGGCCAAATTACACATCCTTTTAGTCACTGTGCATGCAGGAAGGGGAGGAGAGAAGGAGAGTGGGAGGGAGAGAGAGGGAGAGAGATAGAGAGACAGAGAGTCAGAGACAGAGACACACAGATTGAGAGAGAAAGAGTTAGAGCAAGTGAGGGAGAGAGAGAGAGAGAGAGAGAGAGAGAGAGAGAGAGAGAGAGAGAGAGAGAGAGAGAGAGAGAGAGAGAGAGAGAGAGAGAAAGTGCCTGGACGTGATCCAGTATCCCCAATCTTGATTTTGCTCTACCATGCGCTACCGTTGAGCTGAGCATGATCTAACTGTTATGAACATTATGAAATGTTGGTTTTCAACAGACATACAAGGCAGATAGGCACATAGATGTTTGGTCTTCAAGACCAACCCAAACCAGAGCTGCTTTGTGAAATGGAACAGCCAGTAAACAGCAACTAAAGTTTACGGTCAATGTAAGGAAACTCCAAAAACAATAGCAATGGAACCCCAGCGCCCCCTATGGGCATAGGTAAGAGGTACACATATTAAAACGATGGATGCTACAGCTTTGTGCTAAAGTTTGTATAAATGGGTGCAAATTAAATTGTACAAATGGGTTCATTAAGTATAATAATATAACTTAATTACATTTATTTTACTTACTTCCTACACAGAGTACACAATAGTTATTATAGGGTGGCATTTTGAGATTGGATTTTCAGGAAGAGGAAATGGAAATATCCAACTCCACATGTGAAAAAACTGTGTTTCCCCTTATTGAGTATAATAGATGTAGCCCATAATACACTTGGATTGTGAATGCACTGTGGTTGTTACGATGCTGACAAGCTGTATCAAAAGGTCCCGGAGGCTTCCTGCTATTTTTCGAAATCTCTGTCAAAGAGCAGGAAAGGGAGCTGTGTTTCCCAAGCACACACAAACACACACACACACACACACACACACACATACACACACACACACACACACACACACACACACACACACACACACACACAATCGCAAGCATGCACACACACACACACACACACACACACACACACACACACACACACACACACACACACGTGCACGCACGCACACACACACACACACACACACACACACACACACACACACACACACACACACACACACACAATCGCAAGCATGCGCACACACACACACACACACACACACACACACACACACACACACACACACACACATATACATACACTGAAACTAAAGATTTTTGTAGAAGCGCTTAAAGTTACAGTTAAATGTAAGGTTGGATTACACACAGCCTCCCTTTGTAAATCACACGGGATCAAAGCATCTGCCAAATGACTACATGCAAATGTTTCTGTATGTAAAATCCAGTGTGTTACCGCAGGCGTGTGTGATCATACCGCAGTTAGGCCACACTAATAGCTTTGGTATTGGGAAAAACCTACTATGGACGCTAATTGCACAAAGCAATTGTTTGTCAGTTTGTCAGAGACTTTTCCATGAAGACCCCCTGTGTTGCTCACAGAAGACCCCCTGCGATGCTCTCTGGAGGCTAAAGTGGGATTACCCCCGCTGCTATTGGAGCCCTGCCAAGGTTTACCAGAGCAGATAAGGCTGTGTCGTGACTCGTGGGCCGCACAACCTATACAGGGAGCACTTTGAAAACTGGGCCAGTGATGATGACATAAATGACATAATAATTGGTTTGGAAATAATTTTAGATTAATTGAAGAACTGATCTGAAAGTAGAAGGATCCATTTGTAAATGATACAATTGCCCTGAATTACATGAGTGCGACACTATATCGTTCGTTAAGTTGTGCAAAAACAGGGCAAAGAAGTCACAAAACTAAGTGACTAAGTGTGTGTGTGTGTGTGTGTGTGAAGTATCGGGATCAGTAACTTGGAGTTACTCTAAATAAAGTACTGATACTAATACTGACAGAAAGTATTGATTTAGTACGGCAGGATCATGAAAAAGACACCCTGGATGTTGTCATTACGGCGAGCGGGGCAAGGGAAGGATGGCGTGTGTGTGTGTGTGTGTGTGTGTGTGTGTGTGTGTGTGTGTGTGTGTGTGTGTGTGTGTGTGTGTGTGTGTGTGTGTTGGGAGGGGTTAGGGTTTTCACTTGAGAGGAGAACCCACCCTCTCCCCCTAATCCGCACCACTTGAGGGCTGGGTGTCAGGTTTGAATCTCATGCTTAAGGATGCATTATGAAGGAAATCTTATGCAAATGCGTGGTGTTCATCACTTTATCTTCTGGTTAGCCACTTGTTTTCCCCTGTCCTCTGCCATGCTTATGAGAGGCTTAGGGGCTGGGAGCATAATCTGCTAGCACATATCTGACAGAGCTCCCCATTGTTGGGCAGATTTATTGTGCAACGGAAAACTCCAGTGGGTTATAATGTTTCCACAACAACACAGAGAGACAGTTCAAAGACAGAGGTTACTGTGTATGTATGGTATTTGGCAATGTTTACGTTGAATGCTGGTCTAAGGAGAGGGGGTCAGAGAGATGTTCGTGGGAACATGTTAAGTGTGAACCTACATTTAGAGCATTACAGCAAAGGGCTCACTAAGCTCTACAGTGGCAGACACCCTTGATAAGTAGATTACTTTACAAAATCTGTGTCAGGTTACATTTCTGCATGTCTAGTCATGAAAAAACTGAAGTTTTTTTTCTGAATGCGTGGGAACGTATAATAAAGCATTCTGTCTGCCATGGGGGTGCATCCTTAATTGATGAACACAGTGGTATTAATCAGATTGGACTAACACAAGTGCTCTGCTGACCTCTACTGTACATGTGTATGTATGCATCGCATTCGGTGATTTCTCACGTGAACTGTGTTTGCACTTTTATCATTGCACGGGATACATCGCTTAATGGATGTGCGGAAAGAAAAGAGTATGCTTCAGGAAATGCTGCATCCCAAAACGTTTGCTATAAAGAATAGTATCCAAAGACCTTGTTTCCCTGGTTCGACTTTTACCTTGAAATTAGGAACAGATACGGTGACGCACAGCTGTCAAAATAGCACAGCTGGCAGTATCATGTGGAAAGGGAACAGATGTTGATGTATTTCCTGCCAATGGGACTCAACTCCATATTATTAACACTGCAGGTGGGGTGATGGGGGAGGGCGGCAGAGGGGGAGGAGAGAGTGAGTAACAAACAGGAAGTAAAGACTTTACAATACAATGCTCCATAGAATTTCCTGCAGGTCCAGACAGATAAGGCCCGATGCTTTGTTTGAGATATACATACAGCATGTTTAGATATGATGCGTTTACTATCAGGAAAAACACGATTCATTTGTCACTGCAGCTCGCAAAGTGAGGAAAGAGGCTTGAACTGGTGCTATACAATGGGAAAATGAAAGTGTTATTTAAATGTGCACACGCATGCAACAGTTTGCTGCGTGAAACAGATGCCGTTGAAGTGCATCTGAGGAACTTAGTGGGTAGGCTGTGACCGTGTGTGTGTGTGTGTGTGTGTGTGTGTGTGTGTGTGTGTGTGTGTGTGTGTGTGTGTGTGTGTGTGTGTGTGTGTGTGTGTGTGTGTGTGTGTGTGTGTGTGTGTGTGTGTGTGTGTGTGTGTGTGTGTGTGTGTGTGTGTGTGTGTGTGTGTGTGTGTGTGTGTGTGTGTGTGTGTGTGTGTGTGTGTGTGTTACGTTGCATATCGGCCTATAAAACTCATGCAAGCAAAAATATTGCCCAGCATTACCACCTACTGGCCAAACAGGTGCATTGCGGATAACGTGGATAGCTGTAGCGGTTCCTTCCTTCTATTATTTATTTATTTTTAAAAACTGCTTATGTAAACCTTTGGAGCCCTGTCATATCAATTAATTTTCCCAGCCAAAGCTGGGCCTACATTAACCTCATAACAAGGGATAATTGCGAGTTTAGACTTTTTTGTAGTCCACTGTCTAAGTTAACCAATGTGATTGTTCACTGTTTTAACAAGAATGTAATGTAACTCAATGAAAAATACACACACACACACACACACACACACACACACACACACACACACACACACACACACACACACACACACACACACACACACACACACACACACACACACACACACACATATATATAATGACAAATGTAAATTACAACTAGGCTCTTCTGCCAGTAGAAAAACAACAACTCCCGGCATGCCCCACATTTATGCCCTCCTCTCTGACCCCGTGACTGAAAATAATCTGATCAGCTGATCTGGCATCCAAATAACGCCACATAGATCTGCCAGGGAGGGGGGCCGACGAACAAAACAATGACAGTGCTCGGGAAGACACCAATTTAATAACCCATTTAAAACATTTCTCGGCCGTAACCGTGCATATTTATCCGCGTTCTGCCTCCAGATCTCAGGACATCCGCTGGTCTCGGGAGCTTTGACAGCGGCTGGTGTTGTTGTTGTTGTGGTTGTAAGTTCACCGAGGAGCCCGGTTACCAAACAAGGAGCCTCCGACTACTGCTGCACGGCCACCGCTTGTTTATCACTGGCTGGTGTATTTTTTCATTGGCCCTTTGACTATTGATGGTTACTTTGGGTTTATCTCCCGATATGATAAATAATCTGGGCATCAACGAGCTAAGGAAAGTCCACTTCCTAGCTAGCCGTGACTAGCTACGTCTGTTTGCACAGTGTTATCTCAGTGGGGGGTTCATTGTCTTGTTGTTGTGCTGGTGTCTCAACTACGCGTTCGAAATCGGTAATTTTACTTATCCTTTCTTTTAAAGCAACGAATCGATGTTATGTTTTCCACAATGTTCTGTACACAGTTTGTGTTTACTACTTGAAACCTAGTGACGAAATCCTCGCCTGCTCCCAGCTGAGCAAACATTGTAGCTTGACGTTTGATTGTGTCCTTATCGTCCACTATATATGTACCTGCTCACCAAGTCTTTTTTTAAATCACACCTTTCGGCTGAAATATATGTAAACAGCCTTATGAGCAAGTTGCACTGACCACATTGCTAGAGGTCAAATGGAGCATTGTTTCAATACAGTTTAATTTTTGCCACATACACATTGTTTGTCCATGGGCCACTCTTGAGTTATATACCAGTAATACAGTATTGGGGTGTTGTTTTTATTCTTGACTGCTAGTGGAATCTGTTGGGAGTCCTCCTCCAAGCTATTCCAGTTAGCAGTACATTGTGTCCCGGTTAACCTTGTGAGAAACGATGAGTGGCCATGGCTCTTCTACAGAAAAGGGAGTCAATACTAGTCTAATATGTCAAGAAAGCTATGCCTGCGGTGGCTCTGACAAGGCTGCGTTCGAATGTAATGAGTGCCAAAAGTTGCAGTGCGTCCATTGTGAGGCAGGGCTCCATAGTCAAGAACATCTGAAGAGCCACGAGCGCGTGCCGATAGGCCCGGGACACGTCCCGTACTGTGACAGTTGCAGAGGGAGTAACGGGAGTTCCGAAAAGAAAAACAGATCTGTCATCCGCTGCCTCAACTGCAAAGTGAACTTGTGTCAAGACTGTCAGAAACGCACCCACAGCGGTGGAAACAAAAGGAAACACCCAGTTACAGCCTACCCTCCACCACCTAAACTTGATTTGGACAACTCGGTGCAGACCCCTGCTCAGACACCTGCTCCTCCCCTTGCTCAGCCCCCTGCTCAGCGCCCCGCTCAGACCCCTGCTCAACCTCCTGCTCAGACCCCCGTTCAAACAGACAATGATAACAAAGCTCAGGCAGCAAGGCTTCTGGAGAATGTGGCCAGTTTCCTTCTTGTGGATGAAAATGAGGAGATGCAGGTGAGTCATGCAAAATACCACACATAATTCCTACAGTCAGACATGTCTAGTGCATACGGTGCATACGGTTGTGAGTGTGTGACCAACGTGCTCTCGTGTCCTCCAGATAAAGGATGAAGCTGCGTTTGTGAAGAAGCTGGGCTGTGAGCGGGACCGTCTGCTGAAAGTGGTGTCCATCTTTGGCAACACCGGGGAGGGGAAATCCCACACACTGAACCACACGTTCTTCATGGGGAAGGAGGTGTTCAAGACCTCCCCCGCCCAGGAGTCCTGCACGGTGGGTGTGTGGGCGGCGTTCGACCCCGTCCGCAAGGTGGTGGTGATCGACACGGAGGGCCTGCTGGGGAACAGCTCCAAGCAGGGCCAGAGGACCCGTCTCCTGCTCAAGGTGCTCGCCATCTCGGACCTCATCGTGTACCGCACGCACGCCGACCGCCTCCACGACGACCTCTTCAAGTTCCTGGGCGACGCCTCCGACGCCTATCTGAAGCACTTCACCAAAGAGCTGAAGGCCTCCATCGCCCGCTGCGGCCTGGACGTCCCGCTGTCCAGCATCGGCCCCGCGGTGGTCATCTTCCACGAGACCGTCCACACGAAGCTGCTCGGTTCAGGTATGGGAAAATGCGAATCATTGTAATGTAACATGAGGGAGAAAACAGATTGTGGAAGATAATGTCTGTACACTACCTTATCACTTGGTGGTTGTGCACTAGTTGTGGTAAAGGGCTTTTACATTGCGACATCACATCGCAAAGGCCGCCTCCATTTTTCATAGGAGCATTTGAGTGTTATGTTTTTAGACATTGTTTTTTGATCGTTGTTAAGTAATAAGTCGGGAAATCATTTTTAATTATTGGGAAAAATTGTTGTGTTTGAAACTGCCACAGCATTTCTCATGCTAGACGTGGCACAGCAGAGTTTTGATAAGCCTCTGATACAGTATATTTACTGTTTTTTTTATTTAGGATTTTACGGAACTACAACTCTCTTGAATCCTCAAGATTTTATCTGCAATAAAAAAATCCCATAATGTATTCTGATGGTGTGCAAGCCCTATACTTCGTATGAGGCACAGTCTGTTATTAGTCTCTCACAATCAACAACATTTTTGTGGTGTAAATTGAGGCTTGCCCATAACAGGTTATTTGAGCGAAGCAAGTGACAACAAAGCAATGCTTTGCTTGTGTGGTGCTTTGGTTTTACCTGGTCCACAGTATTGGTTGTAGCACTTGCCGTACAAAGTTGTTGCAAAACAAGAAAATCATAATTTTAAGAAGGGCTAGTGGTTGAATTTAAGATTGATGTGTAGATGTGGAACATTCTAATTATTGCTATTTATTTACCTCTTTGACTATGTAATAGTGACTGGAAAAACTGTAATACACAGCAAGCGTTTCTGTCATCATGCGCTGGTAAATAAAAGTACACCTAGCTGGCTAACCTGCTGGCTTGCCTCCATTTATAAACATCCTTCTCCCTGTCCGGTGAAGGTAAGACATCGGAGCCGGTTGACAGGCTGCTGTTGGAGCGCTTCAGGAAGCTTGGTCGCTTCCCAGAAGCCTTCAGCTCCGTCCAGTACCGAGGCACCCAGACCCTCAGCCCCCCCACGGACTTCAGTGGCCTGAAGTCCAGCCTGGAGCAGCTCTTGGACAACAACGCCACCCGCTCCCCTCGCACCCCCGTGGTTATCTTCAAAGCCCTGCAGGTAAGGTCCTAAATAACTCCGGTGTGTGTGTGTGTGTGTCTTTGCGGCTCTCTGTGTTTGAAGGACAATTGCGTAGGCTTTTGAATGACACATAGGTTACTGGGATAAATAGGTCAGAGTAGGAGACAAAGGTCAATGGTCTGCCTAATTGGATCTAAAAGGATGAACTGCTACTCGTCTCGCTCTGGACAGCATCACAGTCTGTGCTGTTTACCTAGGTTGTGATATGGGTTCAGCGTAATATCTGGGGTCTCTCTCCTCTGCTCCATCCAGGCCCTTAGCGAGCGCTTCTGCGGCGAGATCTCAGACGAGCTGGTGGCCCACGGCTGCTTCTTCCCCGATGAGTACTTCACCTGCTCCTCTCTCTGCCTCGGTTGCGGGTCAGTCACCCATTCGTTTCATCCATCTTCATCATAAGCTGTGTGCCAACAGGCTGTTCTGAGCTGGATGTTTGATGCATTACCTTTCTGTTGATTAGGTGTGGCTGCAAGAACAGTATGAACCACCTGGGGGAGGGAGTGTGCCACGAAGCCAAGCATCGCTGCCGCTACTCGCCCCAGCACGACAACCGCATCTACACATGCAAGGTACGTACCGACCGTTAAGGACGACTAATCCAGCTAGCTAGCTAGCTAGCGAGGCTAACAATGGCGTCAAGCTAACCCCTGGCCCTTCCCTCCGCTCCAGGCTTGTTATGAAAGAGGACAGGAAGTAATGGTGGTTCCCAAGACCTCTGCGTCCTGTGACTCTCCGTGGTTGGGTCTGGCCAAATACGCCTGGTCTGGGTGAGTAGAGGGAGGTGGACCTACACAAGAGGCTCCAGGGTAGTGGGGCGAGGGGTTAGGGTTGTGTTACCTACACGCTCCATTCTCAGCAGCGCTGGTTCCATTTTTCTCCTACCTCTGACCAGAAGGCCTGTACTTGATAAATAAGTAAGTAATTTGTAATAATGAAAGGGAAACTTGTTTACATTTTCTAATATTTATACAGTATAAATCAGTTTAGATGCTTGTACATATTTGGATGTTCATATATCGGTATGTATAAATATTGCTCAAACTATATACAAGCTTCCAAAAATGGTCCACTAGGAGTGTAGGAGTAATTATTCCACTCTGTAGAGATTGTGAACATGATGTGATTTATTTTCTTTCTGCCCGTGCAGATATGTGATTGAATGCCCGACCTGTGGAGTCATCTATCGTAGCCGCCAGTACTGGTACGGAAACCAGGACCCTGTGGACACCGTCGTCCGTACCGAGATTCAGCACATATGGCCCGGGGTAAGACCCAGGACACGGGAGCCTTCTCAATCAATTTAATAGACCCCTGGTCTCAACGTCATCCATAATTGAGTGGTTCAAGGGCCGTAAAAAAAAAACAACCCGGCGGTCTCCGTTTCCCCCCCCCCAGTCGGACGGCTTCCTGAAGGACAACAGCAACGCGGCACAACGCCTTCTGGACGGGGTCAACCTGGTGGCTCAGTCGGTGTCGGAGCTCAGCGTCAAGCCCGCCAAGGCCGTCACCTCCTGGCTGACGGATCAGATCGCCCCGGCCTACTGGAAACCCAACTCCCTCATCCTGGTGAGTGACAATCTCCCCCCCCCCCCCCCCCCCCCACCAACACACTCACCCCCCTCTCACCTCCACCGCAGCAGCTGACGGTGCAGACTAGTGCCCCTGCAGGCCTGTTTACCAGCCTGAGCGCACCGGTAGTTGTGTAGTTGTGCTCAGGCAGGCCCGGCCGTGGACTGCCTGTCCTGTCCTAGACGACCACAGTTTCCCCTTACTGTTGTTGATGTTTGGGTCTGGGGCCCCTGCAGACGTGCCACAAGTGTCGGGCAGTCTTCCAGGACAATGACAACAAGCATCACTGCCGTGCCTGCGGGGAGGGCTTCTGCGATGGCTGCTCTTCCAAAGCCGCGCCCATCCCAGAGAGGGGCTGGGGCCCCGCCCCGGTCAGGGTCTGCGACGTGTGCTTTGAGCAGCGGGCGTCCCACGCAGGTACGTGAACTAAGCCCACCTCTCTGCTGCAGATGCAAGCAGCCAGCTCACCTCTAAGCTTACTGCTGGATGTCCCGTATCCATCCCCTCTCAACTTGTTATGTCTGTGCAGACTTGCTGGAGGAGGAGGAGGGCGGAACGCTGGCCAGGAAGGTGGGGGAGGTGGTTACTAACACTCTGGGGGCGGTGGCCACCGCCATCGACATCCCTCTTGGTGAGTGGATCGCAGAAGAACAACAACACACAGCCTGGAATGGTTACGCAATTGGAATTTGTAACACAGATAGGACAAGTGGACTGGAGAAACTCTGCCCTCCAGTGGTGGTTAGTGGTATAGGGTAAACTCCAGCAGGATACTGTAGGTTGAACACAGCTACTGCTCGTTTATAAAGTACTCGTGAATGGTCAGCCGAAAACAGTCACAGTTATTCTGCAAACTGCAGTACAATAGATACTGTCGCAGTAAGGCATGGTATTCAATCAAATTTAGGTTTTATGTATTATTTATGTATTTATTTTTATACTGCTTGATAGGGTTAGGGTTATTTACTAAATTCGGCGTTATTCAAGGTAACAAAGTAATGGAAAATGCCAACTTTGGTTTTGACGATTTGTATCGTCCCTGTAATGTGCATGTTTTGGTGGGGAAGTGCCGGGGACATATTTGCAAGACATATTTGAGTTACGGCATTCGTGCTGAGGTTGCTTTTACCTATTTGTAATATATACCGAGGAACTTCACATATTGCCTGGTTTAAAAAATCCTGTTCATTTCTAAAGGAGATTTACAAGAACAGCACGGGCACTAGTTATTTCAGGAGGAGAAACGGCGACAGCGAGGCACTGTGACAAAGCACATCCGACCACTCAGCGGATTTCTAACCTGGTTCCTCCGTGCCTTCATGGGCGTGGCCCGGCGCTCTCTCCGCAGGTCTGGTGAAGGACGCGGCGCGGCCCGCCTACTGGGTGCCCGACCAGGACATCCTGTGCTGCCACAGCTGTCGGCGCGAGTTCAGCACCAAGCTGTCCAAGCACCACTGCCGGGCCTGCGGGCAGGGCGTGTGTGACGACTGCTCCCCGGAGCGCCGCCCCGTGCCCTCGCGAGGCTGGGACCACCCCGTGCGCGTGTGCACTCCCTGTGACCAGAAGCCTGGGGAGCTTTAACAGCAAGCACATCGGGGGGAGAGGGAGAGGGAGGGCGAGAGGGGGACAGAGAACCCCAGCTCCTCTCATTGGAATCAGTTTCTGGTTTTACCTCTCTCTTCTGCCATAGTCGATGGTTCTCACCTGTTTCTGTGGAAAGGTAGCCTTTCTTCTGTCAAATGTAGGACATTTAACTTGTGTCGATAGGATTTGGGAGTTCCTGTGGCCTTGTACAACAGCGGGAACGAACATTACTTGACTTGAGTGGGGAAGCTGTAATTCCACTCTAATTATTGACTAGCTATTATTACATTTCTGACAAAAAAAACAACACTAGTTTTTAGTTTAAATACACCTATTGGTATATTTTTCTATGATAGGGGAAAATAGTATAATTTCAACACCATTGGTTGGAATACGTTGTGTGCTCTTATTATTGGAGATTGTTACCATAAGGGGGAATGGTTGCGGTGAGGGGATGAGTGTTTTTTTTATCCGTACAAATGCAGGTTCATTGCATGCTCTATTGCAACCTTGTTTAGTGTTATTTGCACCCAACCTTTTATTTCAGCTAATAATAAGCTGTCACTTACCGTGGCCAACAACCAGATTCCCAGTTGATTGAGCATCGTACGTGTGCCACAAAAGGCTTTGAAATCGAGATCACTGCTGTGGTTAACTGGTTTGCCAAAAAAAATACAAAAAAAAACTCATTCAGGTTAAGTGTGACTGTGCTGGTGTAACTTATACTTTTACCCTGCAGTCTTGGTTGTATGGAGATATATGGATATTTGTTTTTAAGAGTATGTTTTAGATGAGGGATGTTTTTTCTGTGTTGAAGATATATATATATGTATAAAAAGAACACTGCTTTGGCGTGCATGCTGGTCTGCGAGTTCCATCGGGTTTTCGTTATTCAGCAAATCGTCTTTTAAAACCAATAGCTATATAATGTCTGCCTCATTACCCTTGGTCTGAGTTGCCTTTTAAGCATCTACAGTGAATTCCAAAAAAACGGTAACACAAATCTCAAAAGAATGCATACCCTACTCCCCTAAAATAACTGACGTCCAAAACAGTTGGTATTCACTTTAAAGTAAAAAATACTCACTTTTTGGTTTTGTCTACCTTTTGCCTTAATCATACCTTTCACTGTGTTACGTGTCAATCACATTGTTCCAGCTGTGTGTTACAAACCCAAGTATCTTGTACTGTTACAGTGTGTTTTCAATGTCTTAAATGTTCCACGTCATATGCAAAGCGTTTTGAAGTAGGGGTTTTAGGCAGAAAGCCATGCAGCTGATCCTCAGGGCTCTTACACGCAAAACGGGGCTCTTCTCTTCTGTTAAAGATCCGACAACTTAGGCAAAACAAAACCCATCTAGAGGATTCCATAAACCCTGATTCATGTTTGCTCAACCATTGTATCTTTCAGTGCTGAACCCCAATAGTGACTCAAATAGCACCGTAACAGTTTAGCTACTATTTTGGTATTTACTGTTAAAAAAACACAAAACAAGTCACACCGTGTATTTATGTCAACATCGGGATGACAAAACATTGTGTCATACAACATTGAGCGAGATCTTAGTTAGTCGACTGTTTCTCTATACCCTTGTCATCTGCTTAAACGTCCACACAGTATATCATTGACGTGTTTTTTGCTGAACCTCCTCAACACACGCTGCTGCTCAAGTAGACTCAGTGTTTTGGCACCTTGCTGTGGGCCTTTTTGAAATAAAATGTACGAGAATGTTTTATGTTCGACGTGTCGTGGCTGAAAAAACCTTCATTTTTATTGATTTCACCATAGTGTACAATAGCCACATTCTTCTGCCAGTACTCATCACAAGCATGGCTCCAGGTTTCTGGAGAACAGAACTTTGTAGCTTTTATTTGGTCTGTTTTATTTTTTTCTGTTATATTTTTTGTTGAATTGTGTTCATCGATTTTTGAAGCCAGTTTGTAAAATACAGGTTTTTTTTGTATTTTGTTAATTACTTTACTTTACTTCATTTCTAATGCTTTTTAATGTTATTAAGAAAGCTCCCTTTTCCATGTTCATGTTTGTTTTCACTCATATCTCGTAGAACCAGAAGCCCAAACCATTTATTTGAATGTACTTGGTGACTCAGAGCTTGAACAATCTACTTTGACGATAACTTATTAAATATGGAGATCATTACACTTGGATTTATTGAACATTCCTTTGCAACTACAGATTTATTGTAGAATTTCTATAGAAATTTTAAAGACTTTTTGGCCTGGGCAAGTGTCATAATTTGTCTTAAAATGCACATTTATTTAAAAGGATAGGTTATTGCTTATCAAATGTCTTCCCTTAAAGTTAATTACTCTTTTATAGTTTATAAAGTTTATAAAGTCTTGGTTCAAATACAACTTGTTTGCAAGATAAACTTTGTGACTTGTCTGACAAGATTTGGGTGTTCCTAAACGCCCCAAGGTAGGAATGACTTTTACATATGAAGAGAGCAAACATTCTGCTAGTGAAATAATTGCAAATGATAAAATATATATATATTTTTATTATAAAATAGGCTACATTTTATAATTGTCATATGTCCAGACACAGTTAGAATACACACAATTAATGTATGTCAAGATCCGTTATTAAATATGTGTAGTTGTGCACAATTCCCTCATCCCTCTAAAGTACAGGTTCCAAAAAAACTAGTGACAATTATTTATATTATTGAGGATCAATACATTATTTATTAGGTTATCTCAAACAGAATCGGTTGTATCATACGTTTTTGTTGATTGGCTGTGGTGTTTTCAATGTGATCTTTTTATTTATGCGAGAGTCTTCGGTCGGGGTATGGGTAGTGCCTGAAGAGAGGGCTCTTTAAAAGTCATGGAATACAGTTGTGTACAATATAAATACAAGGGAAAACCCTTTAAAATAATTTTGACAGCTCACCCCATAGGCCACGCCCCGTTCACATATGCTGCGCATGCATTGGCCCATGATTTCAAACCGCGCTCTGATTGGCTGCTTTGTCGTAGGTTTCCCTCAGAACTGCAAGACGCTGATATTGCGTTACATTGTGGCAAAATGGCGGCTGTCATTCAGAATCCACTAAAAGCGTAAGTAATTTGGCACAATACATACATTCTAAAAAATACTTTGTTGCCAACTCATCGCTTAACAGCTGCTGTGCATGCATGTCAATACAAGCCGTGCGACGGGGACAGATTACACTGTCCTAATGCATTTTATGGATTTCTTGCATTGCAAAGTAGCCTCGTACAGTTATTTTATCTCACAGCATTTTTTATTTCATACCAAACATATCCCTTAAAGCGGGGTGACAATCGTAACGCGTTCGGAAAGTGTTGGCTTCAGACGATTGTGTATCGGGGAGAGAAAATGCCTCCTTGCTGGGGTATTTAGTCTGGAAAGTGTCGACAGCGTGCCCGGCGGTACAGAACATTTCAGCCGATCCTCTCCAGGCTCAGCCAGACATGGACAGTAAAACGTGTTATTCTGCGTTAACAAGACCCGTGTGCAGTTGGTGTGAACAGTCAACATGTCAACTTTGGCTCAACTGAGCGCAGACGTGGTCAGGAGCAGTCGCTTGTGAAGTGAAGTGAAGGGGGAGGCATTTTGGATTTACATGCGTTCTGTCCGTATCCAAAAAGTGATATTATGTTGGTCCTCGCAGAACCAAGCCTGGCTTATCATGGAAACGGGCTCCGATCATGTCAACTGTGTGCTATTCCTGCGGAAGCATTGCTCCACATATTTCCCCAATTGCCCTTTGTTCTTCTGTATTGTTCCTTTATTCCATTGCAGACGTACCCTACATATCCATGTAGACTCACCATGACTTCAGCCGATATCATTGTAGGCATATATTGCATTAGATGGCATGGGATTCAGCCCTATATGCATGCTTGAAATGGCCCACATATCATCAGTTTATCGTCAGCAGTGATCGTGTGGACTGTGAAGTGTTGGAGTAGGCAATCGGCTGTGCCTTTAAGTGGAGATTAGCTGGGTCCGGGATTCTGGGCCCATCTGTCAAGAGATGCTCCGACAGAGAGGAAGTGTGGGGAACAAGCGGTAGATCCATCTGCTCTCATAGGTACCCTGGCACCCCCGTGGACTTCAGCATTACCAGTGTATTAAAGCAAACGTTTATGTGTACATATGCCACTCAGCCCTACTGACAACATAAGAGGCAGCACTCAGATCTAGGGTAGCCATACTACAGAGACAACTTTATTCATAACATCTCTGTAAATAATATACAATTCCTGCATGTTGAGAAGATTTATACTCTAGTCTAGCCCGGAGGGAGCTAAACCCAGAAACTCTGGGGTCATTCAAAGTTGCCTTGTTTTCACAATGTTGCTAGGCTAGTTAAGCCTAGCCTATTTTCTCTAACTGCTGCTTTGCTAGTTGGACTACACAGGAAACAGCGTTTCTCATGATACTGCTGGATTATGTCGTTTCATGTGTCTCAACATGATGTGAAAGTGTGCCTCAAAGCTGCTGTTTTAAATCTTGACCGGATTTAGCATTCTGATGCGGAATGTCCCCTTGATATAAGCTGTGCTTAATGAAGTGTTTCAATCTGCTATAATTAGCTTCTGTCTTGGGTTTCTGACTTCATTTCACACATTTGTCAGATTATAATTAGTCACACTTGACACTAATTGGATGTTGCTCCTGTGGACCAGTGTGACCTTTTCTGTATGAAGACGATTCACTTTTGGGAAATGAGTTGCTGAAGAGGCTTTGGCTGGCTCCTTGTTGAAGGACCACATATGTAAGCCTGGTGTGTGTGTGCGAGTGGGAGTGTGTCAGTGTGAGAAAGGCATCTCTAGAAATGCTTAATACTGTGCCGCATCTGAAAGGCCAAGGCGAATACTCTTGATGTTGCGATCCGTAGAGAAGCAGTGCCCTGTGCGCTGGCTGGCTACCTTCTGTTGAGTGTTGTTGAGTAGACTTTGAGTGAGTCATTGCTGCTGTTTGTTGCTGCTGCTGCGCTGTGGAGGTGTATGGTCTCGTTTTCTTCCTGCCCTCTCCCTAGCTGTGTCATTCTGATTGGCGTAATGAGGGGGTTGTTGTCAGGATGCAGACACGATGTGGGCCCTCCTCTTCCTCCTCCTCCTCCTCCTCTGTTATGTGGTAGCTCTGGCTTCCTGTGAAGACGTGAGCACCTGCGTGTGTAAAAGGAACCTCTGATCAAAGCGTAACAAGCTCAAAGTGTAACGTCTGCCTCTGTGCCCGTTGCTCCCTGTGTTTAGTTAGGGTTAGTTCAAGGGTTAATATTCAAGTTTAAGCCTTGTCACACTGGAGGTAGAAAGGTACACACGGTGGCATTGTGTCGCCCTGGTGCTCTCAACAGTTGGAGGTGCTCGGCAGTCAAATCTCTCAGAACAGTTTTTGTACACTCTCATAGCGGTCACGTGACCCGGGGAGCCGTTGACATGAGCACACAGATAACGGAGGTCCCACCGGCAACAAGATTCTGGCTTTTGTCCACCCCCTACCCCACCACCACCACCACCAAACAGAGGGATAAGGCACACTCCTTCGATGGCTGGAGTCCTGCGAGGATACACGTCAAACTCTCCCGGCTCTCCCATAAAGTTTGCATATGAAATGGTACGCAAGGGTTCGGTCGGGCACGAGACGGCGGGTGCCTCTCTGAGGGTACAGACAGACAGCGAGAGGGTTGGAGAAGTCGAAGACGGAGAGTGAGAGAGAGGGCGAGCGCCGCAGTTTTCTCCCACCTTCTCTGTCAGACGTGTCAGGCTCCTCACTTGTCACAAGTGTCAAGATAGACCTCGCACCACGGCCCCGTCCACCTGCTGCTGCGAGCGGAGCTACAGAGAAGCACGCCGTGGTTTGGTTCCTCTTGACACCAGGGCCCGGAGGAGGAGGAGGAGGAGGAGGAGGAGGTGGTGGGTGGGTGGGTGGGTGGGTGGGGGGCACTCATGAAGACATGAGACTTTTAGCATCCGTCCCACTCTTGGACCGCCTGACCCCTGTCCTCGCTGCTCGTCTTGAACTCTGCAGTGCTGAGTTTATAATGTTCTCGCTCTGCTGCTACTACTCCTGCCCGCGGGGTGCACCGCTCTTTGAGCCCGGGCACCCGTCCCCTCTCTCCCCTGTGGGGAAGGGAGAGCGGGGCGGGCAGGTGGGCGGGCGGGTGGGGTGGGGGAGGGCAGCGGAGAAACAGCCTGCTGGTCGTAAACTGATATGTCACACCGTATCCCGTCAGGAGCTGCTTGTTGATATGAAGGAATGAATGTAATATACATGGGCCAGATTGTTGGCACCGCTACCAGGGGAACGCTACACTTGTTGAGTATGTAATGGAAGACAGAGCTGAAGGAGTGAAAAGAGAGAGAGGTTAGTCATGAATGCTGCTTACGAAAGCGTGCTTTGTTTGTTTGATTTTGTCTGTGTGAAATTGATTCCTATTATTAAAACAACTCTGAAAAGCACCAGTGGTTAAGATGTCAACCTTTTTAATGTTGTTCTGTGGTCAGTCTGTTTGGGAATGAGAGCTGCGTATAATAATAATAATGCTACTCGATAAAACTCCAGCTTGTGGAGTCTGGCTTGTTTCAAGGATTTCAAGGGCACTCCTTGAATGTTAAATGTTTTGTGGGGAAACTGCTTTCACTCGACTTCACCTCTAGGAGACAAAATTCTTAGGCTGGGTTTGTTATTATATTAAAGGGAGAAACAACCCGACCAATCAGGGACGGAATGCCTCATGTAAATTCTTGATTGCTTTAGAGGGGAAACAATAGGTGCATCAGGTGATGGTCCGTCAGCTGTTCACATTCTCATCATCGTGGCTGCTGAGACAAGAGTCAGCGTTTTATTAATCAATGAACACAGCTGATCGGTTATCAGAGGATCAAGTCTTCACAAACTCTCAGCACACACTCATGCTCTCGTGCAACCTTTTAGTACCGTCGCTGTGAAGTCAAGTCGAGCTGCAGGATCGTTTTAGGTCATGTGTTATTGGGCTATTCGTCAGTTTGGTTTTGTAGCTGCATCCTGGAAGAATACAGCAATGTGCCAAAACATTGAAATCTACGTTACATAAAACGTAAGTATTTCAAAATTGAAAGTTAAAAGAATGTGATCCAATTGCTCAGAAGGGCATGGTAAACTTCAATTTTAAACTTTGGCTGGGTGCGGGTCTTGTACCATCGTGTATGTAAAGGGCAGGCTGTTGATTTGCATGTTCCACAATGGAGCACAGACACAACTGAACTCGGCTCGTCGGCCCAGTTGGACTGTAGAACAACTAAGGACAATCAAACGTTTTATCTCCTTATCTGATGGCTGCTTCTGGGCTCCTTCTCTTTTTTTTCCACCCTCTGGCTTGTTTTCTAGGGGGAACTGCTTCCCCACCCCCCCCCCCCCCCCCCGCTCTCCTTGTGTGTGTGTGTGTGTGACGTCTCTCCCTCTCGCTCTCTCTTCACACCTCCCTTTCCCCTCCTTGTGTACCTGTGGCCGTGTTTACTCTTTCCTCGTGGCGCTGACACGTAGCCGCTCTCTTCCCGAGCCTCTCAGACACTGTGGCTTTTGTCTCGCCACAGCAGCGGCCCGATGCGAGGCTGCATTCCAACTGCTGCTGTTTTATCTGCCTGAGGTCGTCTCATCAAAGAGCACTGACTACAGAGGGAGGGAGGGAGTTAGGGGAGGGAGGGAGAGTGGGGGTAGACGGAGCGGGAAGAGTTGGAGAGAGAAGAGTTAGGGAGAAGAGAAAGGATAGAGAGTTGGGGAAAGAGCAAGAAGGAGGGAGGGAGGGAGGGAGGGAGAGAGAGTTGAGGAGAGGGAGCGGAAGAGACCCATCTAGATGTCACTGAGAACAGAGAACCGCCTGGGCGCCACCCGCCAGCTTTACTTTGAGACTTGCAGACTCATGCTCCTGCCAGCTGCTCATTAGTTTTATTTCCAAAATGGCCGCCTGCTAATGGAGTAATTGAGAGCACGTGGAGGAACTTCCACTTCGCCAGCACCGATTCCAGGGTATGTTCCCCACTCCCAGGGCTTGGTCGGAGACGCTGCGGCAGCCATTATTGGCCGTGTTCTTTCCAATGGATCCAGCTTTTAGTGTTACCACCACCACCACCACCACCATCTTTTGATTTCAGTCAAATTAGGAGCCGCCCTTGTGGCACTCTAGCTGAGTTAATTAAGTAGGCTAATTACTATTCCAGGCAGCCATCGCGCGAGCGCGGATGTGAGATTTACTCCCCCAGTTCATCCTGAATATTAACAGCCAAAGCCTGAGGGAACGTCAAAATCTGACAGACACTGAGGAAAGTGAGAAGATAAGCAGTGCAAGTGAATGTATAATATATAGATATGGATGGATGGATGGGAAGATAGATGGATAATGTTGTGGCGCTGCCTACACTCTTAATATGCCTTCATTGATTCAACACACACACACACACACACACACACACACACACACACACACACACACACACACACAGTGTGTGCTGTCTCGGGTGAGATTGAATTAGGAGTGCAGATCTAGAGGTCATGGCGATAGAGGCGGGTGTGTGCTCAAACCTCTGCAAGAGGGAGAGTTCTGGAATCTGAGCGTTAGTCACGGCTATTTGCGCCTCCTTTTCTGTTTAACCTGATTTAGCCCGCTGAGTTGGCAGAACCACTTGGGTATCATTTAGTACTCCATCCTTTATTCCCGAAAGAGGGCACTTGTGATTTCAATATTCATTCATAAGCATAATTATTGTTGTTTGCTCAGGTGAGGTCAACGCTCCTGGCCGTCCTGATTTGTGTTTGTCTGTGCATGAAAACGCCTGCTTTGGTGCCACTGTCTGCCTTGTACCGTAATGTTTTTTTAAAATTATATCTGAGCAATTCCCTCACACAAACCGTGTGTGTGTGTGTGTGTGTGTGTGTGTGTGTGTGTGTGTGTGTGTGTGTGTGTGTGTGTGTGTGTGTGTGTGTGTGTGTGTGTGTGTGTGTGTGTGTGTGTGTGTGTGTGTGTGTGTGTGTGTGTGTTCAATATTCATCACCTCCTAACCCCTGTCGCAGTCGGTTGAACTTTAGACCACTGGATGATTACCTGGTCACCACTCTAATTTAAATCAGTGAATATGACCTGCGTCAGGGGTCACAACTCCACCCCCTTGGTTCCCTTTTGTCTGCCACGGTTCCATTGTTCTGTCCCTGAGCGCTGCTCACTGCCAACGCTGCCCCCTACAGGTTGGGAGACCAGTTCTACAAGGACGCCATTGAGCAGTGCCGCAGCTACAACGCCCGCCTGTGTGCCGAGCGCAGCGTGCGCCTGCCCTTCCTGGACTCCCAGACGGGAGTGGCGCAGAACAACTGCTACATATGGATGGAGCGGCATCAACGCAGCCCCGGTGGGAGGACACGCACGCACAAACAGACACGCACGCACGCACAAACAGACACGCACAGGCAGACACACAGAAGCACACACTAGCATGCACACAAAGACATGCATGCACACACACAAGCGCACGCACGCATGCATGCATGCATGCTTTTTGGCAAACAACAAAATTCCCCAGACCAAACAAACAACAAATGGTTCCAACCACCCACACGTACATATCTGGAGGATCTGCACGGCCAGGAACCAAAACCTGTCTTTGCGTGGTCTTATCTATGTGTGTGTCCCTCTCCCCCCCCCGTGCAGGTGTGGCGGCCGGCCAGATGTACACCTACCCCGCCCGCTGCTGGAGGAAGAAGAGACGGCTCCACACGGCCACAGACCCCCGCCTCGGCCTCTACGGCCTCCAGCTCGGTAAGGGCCAATTAAAGGGTGTGAGCTGACACTGCTCAGACTCTCACCTCCCCTCCCCCTTCCCACCCCCCTCCCCCCTTCTCCTGGAAGCCCGGGACACGCCCCCCTCCATCCATTACCCACCAGCCTTCCGGCAGCCCTTCTTGGCGATATCACCCGCCATCGACAGGGACGCGGGGCTAATCTCGCTAAAAGCCCCGTCGGTTTCCCTGCGCTGACGGCGGTGCGCCGGGCAGAACGCGCAGAGCGCCGCTGTCAGCCTCGCTGTCACTCTCCGCGCGTCGCGCTCGCCCGCCTGTGCATCGGCGCCCCGCGCCGCTGAGGTTTGTTGTGCGAAGTAGGGAATGTAATTAGGTTTTGGCTGCAGCTGCCTGCTGCTGGGGGAGTCGCCAGGCAAAGCTCAGCGCGTTGCGGTGGGCAGTATTTAATAAACGTTAAGGAACGGGAGTCCGGCTGCCACCGCCGTATTCTCAGGCAACACTTTTTAACCCCGCTCCTCCTCCGACACACACACACACACACGCCTCACCCGCTCACTCTATTATGTCCTCACCTGATCTCAGCCCGGCTCTCTTTCACAGCCTCTTCCTCTTCTGCCACCCCTACCGTACAATCTCTACATCCCTGTGTGTGTGTGTGTGTGTGTGTGTGTGTGTGGTGGAGCACGTGCATTTGGATTCACGGCGATGTTCCACTGGACTAAATAATGCAGTTTGACAGAGAACTGTAATCCCAGCGTTCTTTTGAACGAGACGGGGTGTGTTGCGACACAGTCTGCTGCAAGTCTCCGAACGCGAGGGTTCAGGGGCTGGGGGGGGGGAGGGGGGACTTTGTCTGTCATTCGATAAGCGTGATGGGGCATATTTTTTTTGTGGAGTGATTAGCTCATGCTTTTGCTCAGATTTGCTTTTGATTCTGATTCTATCTGCTTTGTCTAGAAGGCAGAGTCGGGTTGGGGGCCGGGGGGGGGGGGGGGGGGGAGAAAGTGAGCGACGGGGCAAGAGAGACAGCTTGTGAACGGAGCCTTTTGTTTCTTAAACACAGCTCACTGTAGCTCTATTGTTTTCCTACCGAGTTCTGACTGACTGCACAGCCTACCTCCTAGCCCCCCTCCCTCTCCCCCGCTGCCTCCCTCTCACTCCCCCTCTCCCCCTCCCTCTCCCTCCCCGACTACACAGCCTACCTCCTAGCCCCCCTCCCTCTCCCCCGCTGCCTCCCTCTCACTCCCTCTCCCTCCCCGACTACACAGCCTACCTCCTAGTCCCCCACCCTCCCTCTCCCTCCCTCCCGCTCTCCTCCTCCCACCCCTGTTTGCCTTCTCCAGCAAACAAAAGCCCATAGGACGAGAGCTTTTAACTGATTTAACCTGGCATTACTAGGATGCGGCCGGTCGCACGGCCGGCCAGAGGTGGCCCGCGACTCGGGGAGGGGCAGGGGCAGGGGCCAGGCAGAGGGGAGAGAGAGAGACCTGCTGGCTGCCCTGGCTGGGCTGTGCGCTGGCCGTCTGGCTTCCCAGGCAGGCTCTGTGCTGTCTAGCGGATGGTGTGCCGGAGACAGGGGCTGCATGCAGAATCAGCTCCCTGCTGCAGGCTGCTGCCGGCTCTATTTTTAGGCCCCCAGCCTCCCATGGGTTGGCAGGGGAGGGGAGGGGAGGGGGGTGGGGGGGCGGTGTGGTGGTGGTTGCGAGGGGGAGGGTGGATTGGTGGGGATGGGGGAGGGAGGGGTGCTGTCTCGTCGCGGAGAGTTGAAAGTCACAATGGTGAACGGTTGCTGCTGGTGTTGCCATGCACCAGGCTTCCCCCCCCCCCCCCCCCCCCCTCCCCTCCCCCCCAGTTAGTTCAGTTTTAGTGAAGCACGTCGTGGCTGCCTGCCTCCTGCACCGCTGCTGTCAGTCACCAGCCCTCACCTCCCTGACCCCCCGCTGCTGAAGCACTTCCCGCCCGTTCATTATCCCGGAAGAATAATTCACAGTAGACACAGCAGGGGAGAGAGTCTAACTAAATGGAGGGGGATTAAAACACACGCGCACGCGCACGCACGCGCACGCACGCGCACGCACGCGCACGCACGCGCACAACGGCGACTGCTGCTTTCTGGTGTGCAGAGGTGTGGGGTGGTCGGGGGGAACGGCTGAGTGTGTCTGTCTGTACAACTGTCCATCCGTCTGTCTGTCTGTCAAAGCTTTGTCTGATCGATCTTGGTCGCTCTGCTCGCGCTGCCTCCCCTCTACGCTGGCGGTTTGAATCTGCCTGTGCAAAGAGGAGGATTCCTCTGGTGTATATACGGAGGTCTGTAATGCTGCACATTGCTGAAGATTTGCACATTTCTGCAGATTTGTCTACATATGAACGCAGTTAGGATATATTAAGATCTATAGAGATGGAGATAGATCTATAGAGATGGATCTATCGAGATGGATGGATCTATAGAGATAGTGATGTATTCCCAACTGCATTCATGTAGACAAATCTCCAAGAAATGTGCAGCTTTATAGACCTGCCTAACCCTGCAGTTGACTCCCACCTCAGTCTTTTAAACATGCGGCGTGTCGCCGATGATCTATGGCTGTGGGGAACTGCTTTAGAGGACGCGATGGAGCACAGGCGGACGTTGTTACTCCAGACCACCAGCCTAGCCTCAGGCGGTAGATGGGTTTTCTGTGGTGGTTTTAACATCAGTCCTTACAATTTTTAAGCTTTAAAGGTGTGTTTATATGATTTAAAAAGCATCATTTTTTAAATTAAAATATACTGTTTAACCTGAACAGTGACAATGTATGAACAATGTATGATTTGTAAACAGTAGGTCCGGTTGCACAACAGATATCACAAAATCTCTGCCTTGGTGTGACAAATTATTAATTTATTTTTAGCAGAAGCATGTAAATGTTTAATGGAAAGTCTGCCAAAGCCCAACACTACTTCTGAGTGAGACACAATGTTTTAAATGACTAATTCGGCCCGGTCTTAAGTCATACCACACATTCTTAGCAGCATGATTCCATAGCCTCAAGTCAACGCTCTGGAAGGCTGCAGCTGATCTCAGGACAGTTTGACAGATCATATTTTTATTTTGAGTTGAAACAAGGCTAATCCACCTCACCCCAACCCCCGCATACAAAAAGCCTTTTGTTGCACTTCTTCCTCTGTGTTGCGTTACAGTATCCGTGTTATTTCCTCCACCGTTGAAAGTGATATATTTTTGCGCTCTCCTGTGTTGTTGACTTGCGTCCAGATGGCAGTCTCATGTCTAAGGACTCGCTGCCCACGCAGAGCACCACCCTAGAGGCCCTGCTGCGGGGAGAGGGTCTGGACAAGAGGAACAACTCTAAAAACGACGAGGAGAGCTTGCTGGAGATTCAGGTGGGTCACACTCCCGAAACGGGACATTTTATTTACGGGAAAAGGTCTCTCCTTAATTTGTTTTTCATTTCAATCTCATAATTGTTGATTGTGGTTAATGGATTAGCGTTCAACTAGGCGTGAAACAAAATTTTTTATATATTTTTTTTACCTGGGAAACCCTTTTCATATTAATTAAATCAACCCGTTGAGGCATATACAGTACATAAAGCATTATTATGATTACTACAATTAGTGTTATACTATGCTAGACTCCCAGTCCCAGTTTCTTACTTTCCACTAGGACTACCGTTGTTTCCATTTAGGGCATTTAGCAGTCTCTTTTATCCAAAGCGACTTACAACGATTCATACACACATTCACACACCGACGGCGGCGTCAAGGAAAGACGACAGCCAGTTCGTCGGGAGCAGTCAGGGTTTTGAGTCTTGCTCAGGGACACGGTGACGCTCAGCTAGGAGGAGCCGGGGAGTCAACCCGCTCTGCCTCCTGATCTAAGCCGACCCCGCTTCCGCTTCCCTTTTTGAAGTGATGAGCGTAGCGGCGAAGACTCCATTTAATGGCGCTCATCTGGAGACGCCCAGATGAGCCAGATATTAGCAGATGGTGAAACGTATGCAGGAGGAAATGAAGCAGGGCACACGGCACAAAGCGCCTCTCTCCCTTGTTCCATACAGAGGGTTCTGGAGGCTGACGCAGCGGAGGACGTCTTCAACGATGATGACGACTACGAGGTGGACACGCCCAAGAGGAGACACAGAGGCAAAGGAAGGGTACGTAGAACCGTGTGTGTGTGTGTGTGTGTGTGTGTGTGTGTGTGTGTGTGTGTGTGTGTGTGTGTGTGTGTGTGTGTGTGTGTGTGTGTGTGTGTGTGTGTGTGTGTGTGTGTGTGTGTGTGTGTGTGTGTGAAGAAGTTGCTCCTTTCATAGATTCCAATACTATAGACTGATGAAGGTGTGGCTCATAATGTAGGGCTACAATCAGACTACATATGAGTTTCTATTTTACAATATTCTATATCTTTTTTTGGTCCATATTTAGTTATTGTATAGCTGTAGATTTGATTGTATCAAGCTATTTTTTGTTTGTAGCCTATATATATGTTTCTCTCTATCCATCCACAGTAAATTGACACTTACTTTGACTATTCTCTATTCATAATTATGCATAAATATTATTTACCATATCCAAACCGACTTACCAAGTGACTTGGGACACGTGTCATTAAGGAGCAGGCTAGTGGTTAGGAAACGTGGCTCAAAGATGCTTCCGGGTAGACGGCGGACATTTGGCATCGAACCCAGTACCCTTTGAGCTGGGACGCGGACCACCCTGAGACCGGCTCTCTCTCCACAGGGCCGGGGGTCGGGGCGCAGGCGGACGGACGTCGACGACCAGGACAAGCCATACGTCTGTGACAGTGAGTACTGAGAAGCTGCACCTGGAGGTGGATCCACAAAGCCAGGTCCTCCCACTGGGGCCGTGCAGATGAACGGAAATCCGGCTACAATTAACACAAGCTAATCCGTAGTCTTTCATCATCGTATGCTATGTTACGATTTGTTGTGCGCGTAAATAGTTTTACATAAGTTCGTGCCACAGCTCTCCGGATGTTCCTTGCATTAGCATTAGTGGGAAAACCAAGTGAGCATGCTGCGCCGGTCGCATGGGGGGACGCGGCGCAGGCGGTGGGGAACTCTGCTCTCGGCGTGCTGCCCGTTCTTCAACATAAGGACGAGTGGTTTAATGTCACGGTACAATGGTGACAAGCGGTGGGATATGTAGTTTGTGCATTTTTTTTTGTGCTGTTTAACTTTGTCCTCATTTAAAGTGCTTTCGTGGCGTTGGCGTTCACCTTTCTCTTCTCCCACTCAGTAGGAGAAAGAACGGGTGAGGTCGGCAATTGTACTGCCTCCTCACTTTCTGCCTTATTCCACGAATCATTTTTTTATCGCAACTTCAAGTGCTCTTTTCCTTCACCTTGAAGTCAGAGGTAGATAAGCTAGAACCCACCGGCAGTTATCCGTCCGGCTTTATGTAACTCTACTGGTTGAAGGCGTCGCAGTCCCTTCTCTCTAAAACAACACGGTTCTCCTAAGAACTCAACGCTGCTAACCAGCGCATGTCCTCGCGAGTCAGACCTCGGGGCCACCATTTTTGATTTGAAGTTACCAATTAGATCGATGAGATAGATCTTCAAAGAAATTCCTTTGTTACATCACAGCAGCAGTGGAAGACACAGGATATAATACAATATAATATAATAAAATAAAAATACAAAGTAGTGCTAAGGAAAACAAAAAGAGATGCATAAGTAAATGCTAAATTAAGGATTTAGTATTTTACTATAATTTAACTATTACATTATAAAGTGGCCCAGTGCCAGTACTTCACAGTTAATTAAAGTGTGTAAATGCAAATGTTAAAATGTGAAAAACAAAGTGGAGTACTTGAAGGTGTATGTTTGTAAGATCAAGCCAGGGAGTGCGTTCGTGATCCAGAGTCGGACACCCCCTGTCTGTCGTAGACTCTCAGTCGGCCTAGCTTCAACTGAGCATTCTTCTCGTGTTTACCTTCAACCCTTTTGTCCGTACGTCCGTTCTGACCCTAGCCTAGCAAAGCCAGTTTTTCTCGTGAACACGTCAATAAGTCCTCAGACCGTCACCGGTGAGAACACAACCCAGGTCTCAACTAAACATGTTCCCATACCATTTTTTTTTCCTTCCCGATACCGATTCTGATTCCTGAACTTGAGTATCGGCCGAGTATAAACTGATGCAGCATCTAGCATTGTAACTACTTACAGCACTTGTTCTTATTAAAGGGTTCTCTTACGATGACAGCAAGGTTCACAGTAGGTTCACTTCATTTCAAACGCAGCATAACACTGCCCGTGTTTGTGATTTTGCCTGTGTATTAAAGGAGCCAG
This sequence comes from Micromesistius poutassou, assembly GCF_964030765.1. Classification (NCBI taxonomy): domain Eukaryota; kingdom Metazoa; phylum Chordata; class Actinopteri; order Gadiformes; family Gadidae; genus Micromesistius; species Micromesistius poutassou. The sequence continues at coordinate 9,102,481 of NC_140287.1, forward strand.
TCACGTGATGTTACCAGGTCGGCGCATAGACTCGCCGATAAACCGATACTGCATTTCAGGCAGTATCGGAGGAATTTCTGATACTGGCATCTGAACGACTCTAGTCTCACCGTGTCTTCTGCTGTTGTGTTGTAGGCTGCGGGAAGCGCTACAGGAACCGCACGGGGCTCAGCTACCACTACACCCATTCCCACCTGGCCCACGAGCAGCAGCGGCCTGGGGACAGCGCCGCCGCCGCCGCCCGCTCCCCCTCCACAGCCCGCTCAGACAGGCACAAACGTAAGGATCCCCACACCGGATCATGTGTATATATATATATATATATATATATATATATATATATATATATATATATATATATATTACATTACATTACATTCTCCATATTGTCATTTGACGTTGGCTGTCCTTCCCTTTTCTGCACAGGTCTGAAGGGTCCAGTCCCAACTGGCATTCCCAATAACTACTGCAATAAGTGCAAGGGCTCCGTCAGGAAAACGGGTAAATCCGGGTCGGCCTGCTCCGCCTGCCAACGCAAAAGTGAGTTGACTGTCGGTGGAGCGCAGCAGTGAACAGCAGGACAGGAGTAGACACCGCTAGGCCCCAGCGCACACAGAGAAGGGGTTGCAATGTCAGTGGGGCGTGGTGGTGGTGGTGGGGAGGAGGAGGTCGTAGGTCAGGGTTCACAGGGTTGTGGTGCTCTGGTCCGTACTCACTGTGTCCTCCGCTGTCCTGTGTGCCAGCTGACCGCGGGGAGGCGCCGGGAGCGGGCGGGGCAGCGGCCGGGGCAGAGGAGCTGTTTGGCACCACCTCGGAGAGCGACGCCTCCACCTTCCACGGGTTCGAGGACGACGACCTGGAGGAGACCGCCGCCGCCGCCGTCGCTAATGGCAACGCAATATCCACCCGCTACAGATAGAGACAAGCTTTTCTCCCCCCACAAACAGAGACCTTTTTTTTTTAAGAAAGTATATGTATCTATCTATATGTATCTCCACAGATATATATGTAGATATATATATGGATGTCCTCTGGCAAATTCTGCTGCTTCTTTTTCAATGTTTTTTTTTGTTTTGTTTGTTTGCAGAAAGCACAAAGTGGTGATTTCAGGACGTTATTTTATCTACTGAACAATGTTGAATAATTTATGAACTCTTCCTTTTTTTTCTAATATATATTAACTCTGAAAGGCGATGATCCGCTCTCGGGCTGTTTGTCGGGCCAAGTCGCGACTTCTAAATCCGAGATCTTTGGAGATCTTTTTTTTTTTTTTCTCCACTGGAGCAGAAGGAGCAAAAATACGACGACATGAACAAAAAGACAAGAAAACAAATCTATAAAAATAAAAAAAACACTGGAACATTAAAATAGAAATCTGCTTCTCCATTCTGGATCGAGAATCCAGAAACACAAAAGACTTCTAAGTGATCCGGCCTGACATGGAGAGACATCATGCCAGGCTGTAGTAACGGCAGACCCAGGAACCCTTTCTCTCCAGCTCTGAGATTGTACTGTAAAAAAAAACAGGAAAAGGAAAAAAAAGATAAAATGAAGGAACAAAACGACATGGTTGGACGCAGACCACTGGATGATGAAGACACCTGCCACAGACACACACCACACAAACACAACACACACCACTCAATCTCTTTCTCGATTTCTCTCTTTCTATCTTCCTCTCTATCTATCTATCTGCCTCTCTCTCTCTCTCTCTCTCTATCCTGGACTTGCGGTTCCTTAGGGACGGGGCCACTCTTTGGAGCCTCGTTGGTCCAGGAGAACGTGCCCCTGCTGGACGTGGGTCACGTGACCGCGTGGACGCAGGGCAACTTTGGCTTCGCAAAAACCAAAACGACGGCCGCTTCTGCTCTTCTCCTCCAGGCATGTAGAGGCAGCTGACAAACGCTTAACTCTTACCTTTGATTTTTAAAAAAGTTTTTTTTACCTTCCCTTACCGGGAAGTTTGCAAAAACAACACTTTTATTTTGCTGCCGCCGCTGCTGCTGCTGCTGCTGCTGCTGCTGCTGCTGTTGTTGTTGTGGGCCAAGCGATTCCTGGAGGTTTACGGTTCTCCCGGGAACCAAACTAGCTGAGAGTCAGGACAGTGTGTGTCATGTTGAGGAGCAACCAGGTGCTGTGGCGTGTGACTCCCCCTCCCCTCCCCTCCCCTCCCCCCCCCCCCCCCCCCTCCAGCCACGCCCTAAGGTCCAAAGTGGCAGGTCAGGAAGCGGAGACGGGACAGCCATTTGAACTTGAGACGTACCCCTCCAAAACCCGGGTCCACCACGCGTACCCGTCTGTGACCACGAACCACACGGCACACCAGGCAGCAGGGAGGATCAGAAGTGTTTCTCTCCAGCCCGTGATTCACGTGCGTTGCATCGGAGCTCTGACGGCTGTGCATGCGACTCGGAGCGGGCTCTCTGGTACAGGTCGGACCCTGCCACGCTCCCCCCCCCCCCCCCCTCCCCCCCCAATTGTGCTCTCTGATCCGGTCTGACGCCGGGACGTCCCTACGAGCCGAGCAACCCGCCATCTTGCACTGGAAGCCGGCTCTGAAAGCCATGACAACACCCCCCCCCCCCCCCCCCCAGTCTCCCAGTTACAATGCTTAATGGACAGATGAAGGTTAAAGGGGACATATTATACCACCAGGTGTGAGTGTGATTAGCCGTTACAAGCCGCTTGGAAAATGTGCCGCTTCTGACATCACAGGTGGGCATGTCCACCTAGATGTGTGCTGGATAGATCAGTCTACCAGCCTACCCAGTGGACTGTAGCAAACGTTACTCATCTATCCGTCATACATCTAGGTGGACACGGCCAACGGTGATGTCAGAAGCGGCACTTTTTCAAAACGGCTTGTAATGGCTAATCACACTCACACCTGGTGGTATAATATGTCCCCTTTAACTCCGACCCCCCAAGATCCCAGCCTTGGAGATGGTGCTCAACTTAACCACAGATACAAGCAGACCTCTGGACTATTGCGTTCATGCTCTGATATGGGTTCCTGAGTGTTTACCTCTTAACTCTCTTTTTGCTTTTTTCCTTTCTTTGTTTTGTTTCTCTGTCGTTGATGTGAAGGGTTTCCTCTGCTGTACGCTACAGTGGACTGGTGACAGACTGTTTTTTTTTTTAAATGGTTCTCACTCTTTTTAGGTTTCGACCAGACTGTGTTTATGCCTCCCGTCTCGGTTGAGGGAGCAGCCGAGGCAGACTCTGGTCGTCTTGTGTTTGCGCTGGCGTCGTTTTGTTTCAGCCCCTCGGCCCTAAATCAGCCCATTAGTGTTTAATTTGGCAACGGAAGACAAAGCCACCTCGCGTGAGGATCCCATTATAATCAATTCCCATAAGAGAATTGGATTAGCTGCAATTTTATCGCCACAGCAACCGCGCTTATGAAAACAAAAACAAACCAAAAAAGACCCACAAAAATTTGCAATAATGTTTGCATTATGTGTCTACTGATTGCAGATTGATTTATTTATTATCACGATTTTTTAATCCGATGTGAAATACAATCTTTGTGTGTGATTCTGATCATGTTTCCCGTCGCACATTCAATATTTAGTAGTCCTAGTACTAAAAACATCGGTGTGTTCAGAGGCTTTGTACGCACACGAAAAGGAAGCGTAAAATAACTAAAAATAAAAAAAATGTAATCCAAGTTATTTAATATATTTTTGAGTGCTTTAGAAGGCCCAGTGCTGAAGTGGAGAAGGAATTTGAAGTAGTGTGTCTCAAAGAGCCTCGAAGCCTCTTTCATGGGTCCCACATCCTATGAGTTCATCATTAATGTGATCACACCGCCACAGACGTGCAATGTGTTGAGACGACTCTGAAGAGAACGTGTCCCTTTGTGGAGGACAGGAGATCCCGGGGGCATTAGACATGGCTACACTGATTCTCATTGTCTTTTTGCTCTTTTTTTATTTGTAATACTTTTATGCTTTGTTTGTTTGGCACCCCTCACACCACTGTAGTTACCCCCCCCTTCAAAAAGGATTCCGCTGGGGAGCGTCAGCATCAGCATTGCTTCCCTTTAATCACATGTCTACCATCACAGTCTACTGCTACCGGTGTGGAAACATCTGTCTGGACGTGGGGGCGCTTGGAAAATAATGAAACAAACAAACAAAAATAGCCCCGCCCTGAATGCAAAACTTGTGATGTCAGCTCGGAAATAGTGTCACCAATCCTGTATCTTATAGCCTGTATACCTCGTCAAAGACACTCAGCAATAGCCCCTGGATCCCGCTGCCCGCCCCCCCCCCCCCCCCCCCCCCCCACAGTTACTCCCGCCCCCAGTGGGGTAAAGGAAGTGGAGCCAAGAGGAGATGAAATGGACGAGCCCCGGTGATTGTTTCATCTTCTGCTGTAAATATCAAGTTCCAAACGGAGAGATTGAAGTCTTTGTTTGTTAAACTATTTTTATTGTTCTGAAATAAATAAAAATGAATAAAGAAGGAAATCTGTGTGTGTGTGTGTGTGTGTGTGGTCGGTCGGTTAAGGACACAGTTTTATATCCAATACCCGCCGTGTCTACTCCATTAAAAGGATAATCTGCCTCGATCTCCCGTAAAGTGGAGTGATGAGTCACGCTATTTCCATGGACTCCACTACCAGGTTCATCACTGCTACTGAACTCCGTAGGACATTTCAGTCCTGCTGTGTCAGATGAGTTTATTGCATTACGGTTGTGGCCTGCTGTCCACTAATCTATGTTGGAGAAACATAACCATGCACCACGCAAGTATGATCTTCATTCTGGGCCATATAGGAGGTCGCCCCAAGTGCGCCCCCTTCTGGTGGTTGCTGGTCGCGCTCGGAGGAAAAATAAAAGTAAATTTTAAATCGCCGGGCGCCCGTCCTCATTTTCTGCCTTGCGGTAACAAATAAAGAAGCACTTTGCACCCTCACAGTTTTCCATCTTCCCTGGCCCAGGTGCACTTGTATAATGCACTCTGAAAGTGGGGGAAGGGGTTACAGTTTGACGTGCGTCACAAGCCAGAGACGTAAGCAGTGCCAGTGATTGCGCACTGGGTGCCCAAAGTAGTTTGCACTACGTCGGTCTGACGCCCATTGTTTGTAATGTGTTTAAAACAGTAATTGACGGTTACGTTCGGTGGAAACACACACACACACACACACACACAGGCAGACCGGGTCTCTAACCTCATATACAGGTCTAGTAAAGCAGAGAAAGGACCACACAGAGGCTGTAACGGGGGCATACAGGTCCATCGATTTTATTTGGTACCCATGATAAACAGGTGCTTGGGTCTTTGTAGTGCCAGTAGTTCACCTACTGATTGAACAAATCATAATCTAGAAGCACAAATGCCCTGGATATATTACATGCATAGTAATGTGCCCGTACCATTAGGTGTGCCTTCAAAGAAAAACAAGAACGCACACCCTAGAGCCCACTCACATAGACAAATGCATTCTTTAGATAGTTGAATTGTGTGTGTGTGTGTGTGTGTGTGTGTGTGTGTGTGTGTGTGTGTGTGTGTGTGTGTGTGTGTGTGTGTGTGTGTGTGTGTGTGTGTGTGTGTGTGTGTGTGTGTGTGTGTGTGTGTGTGTGTGTTTGTGTGCAGAGAATAATATTCAGCATAATGGTCAGTATTTTGTGATTTGATGAAATGAAGGCTTCTCTACTCTGCTCATTCATGAATATAACGGCGGTCAACATGGCCCAAACAGTGCATTGCGCATACTAGAAAAAATATAGTCTGGAGTACATCATACACACATTCAGCTGTGTGAGCAAGTCACTGGAGAACTAGCTGGCAGTTTACGACAGGGCCCCATGTTGGAGCTGTGAAATCAAAATCTCTCCAGTAGTCTGGGAACTTCTTGAAAAGAAAGAAGTTGAGGATTAAGTAAAGATGAGGCTGAAGTTATGGTCTTGTTAGGCTGATGTCTGTTTCTCTCTACTACTTGGTTTCTACCTGCATTTATCAAGTGTTGTTTCCTTTTTGACTGCAGAGGCCTTTCCCTGTATCGTCTCTTTCTCTTGGAGTCTGATTTTTTTTTTTCTCCTCCTGATATTCAGTGCGGCTTTTTGACTCTTTTTCGACATGCGGTTTTACCAAAAAGAAATTTGATTGCACAGAGTTAGCACACTTTTCCCCTCCCTCAATTAATCATAATTTAGACAAAAAAGTGTTATATAATCCACTCATGCAATAACAAAGCAGCTCAACAAAACCAGACTCTTCCTCATTAGGCAGTAGATCATGTATTTCCACTCCACTTTGAATGAACATATATCTAAAACTTTCTAACACCAAAGGCCTTAATTTTACACTTCCTTACCACTAGATGGTGATGTCGTAAAGGCAACTTATTTAACTGAACTTGAACTCAAATGTTTGGACTTCTTACAATAGGCCTAGATGCTTGACAGTGATTGTTGTCAACTCATCGTAGTATAATAAAGTATGAAATCATTTTGTTTCGAAGATCAGGAATGAAACTGACTTTAAAAACGATGTAATCTTATGTAAACTCTGAATTCCACTATTTTCTTCGAAATAGCAAATGGCAGTTTGTTTTTAGGGCCAATTGTGCCACAATTTTATTACACAACTATTGATTAGAGGAAACGTTTTTCTTGTTTAAAATTCTCTACGTTTTCAGGAAAAACATGTAATACATCGTAAATGCTACATTAAGCCCTTTTCCCAGATTTTGGAATGTCATGAAGCATGGAAAATGAAAACCTTTAAAAATCCTATTTCAGAAATAGACTGCAACAGTTGAAAAGGCGCAAACGAAAGCTGAGCATGTTGCCCCTGTAGCTATGCCTTCATGTGACGTGCTTTATAGGAAACATATGATAATCACTGAGGGATATAAAACGGTTTCCGACGGATACCAAATCAAAATGGCCCCCTGTAGGCCTATTCATTATTGCTTGCTGCCTTCCTGATATAAGCCATGTTAAAAGTAACCCCCTATTTGCGTCTCTTCTACCTTGCTCTTTGGATATCGTTACCTTTTCCGTAAATTGTGCAACTACTATATGACATAGCTCAATCGGACATCAAACGTGTGTGTGACTATCGTTGTGCTACCGGAGATGTGCTTATAATTTCCCAGGAGAAAACAAAAATCCCACACAGGGAGTGACGTAAAACAGTTTTGAAATGACTAGCTCGCTCAGCGACGACTCAGTGACGACGACCCAGGTGGTCCGCACACGGGCCCACCTGGGACGGGGGGGGGTGAACGGGACAGGGGGGGAAGCTCTAATAAACGTGGATGTGCTTGACCTCGATGCGTCATGAAGCCACACCGCGCCGGCATCGTCCCGCGACGTGGTTCTGCCTCGGGTGGTGCAACCCCGGCAGAACAACCGCCAACAGCACCACCAGCACCACCACCACTCGTGCAATCCCACCAGAGCAGCAGCAGCAGCAGGCCGCCTGGTCGTCACATGGGCAAGACCCCCGGCACAACCGCAGCATCCCCAGCAGCATCCCGGCCCGGCCCGTCTCTGTCATCTCTCTGCCGTGCCCCCCCCACGCCCCCGGTCCCCCTCTCCCCCCGGACATCCGGCGGCGGTGTCCCGTCCGCGGGGCATGGCCCGCCCCCCTCCGGCCCCGGCTGTGTCAGGACGACTGCATCAGGCCCGTCAGCCGCTTCCCTGTCAAGGACTTGCCCTGGGGGAGGAGAGGAGAGCGCCGACGAGTGACGGAGAGAACAGAGGCGAGAGGAGTCCGGATTCAGGTGGAGAACGACACGACCCCGGACGATGAATGAGGTCGGGAAACAGGGCTATCCGCACGCACACATACACACACACACGTCATCTCAGCATGCACGACGACAGACACAAGCCACCGGTGGCGCCGTGACGGACACAGGACATGAGCGTACACACGGGCCGCAGCTAGGGGGACTAGTGGAGGTGCCGGTTGGAGGAGGAGGAGGAGGAGGAGGAGGAGGAGGAGGAGGAGGCCAGTGTGGTCTGTGATGAACGGGTGAACAGCCACGCCGCCCAGGAGGAGGGACTTACCACACTGCGCGTGAACTTCTCTAGGGAGGTGCGGCGGCCCTGCTCTGTGTCGGCCGGCTGCAGCTGTGAGCGGGGGGGGGTCAGGGGAGGGGGTGGGTGGGGGTGATGGATGGGTGGGTGGAGTCAGGGAGGCAGGATCAAGTCATGGTTGTCAAAGGAGTAGGTTGGGTGGTTGGTTGTTTCATATATATGTATGTATATATATTTAGAGAGGGAACGAGAGAGAGAGAGGGTGAATGGAGGTTAGGAGAGACAGAGTGGAGGGTGGAGGGGCGAGGCCAGCCGGTGGGGGTGGAGTGGAGGGTGGAGGAGGAGTAGGGTGGGTGTAGGGGTGCAAACAGGGACAGGCAAAGGCATGAAGGCGGGGGGGGGGGGGGGGGGGACAGAGGTAGATGTGATACAAAGCAAAAGCTAGCACATAGCACAGCAACGCCTAACCGTTAATTCATTCCAGGGGTTAGGGTGTACCGCACCCTGGTACTATACAATGATCAATTCTGACGATATAGAGCACTGCATACAGAGAGGGCTCAATCGATTGACCCTTAAGTGTATTTGAGTTTCCCCCTTAATTGTTTTGACAGCAGGATTAAGTCGGCGTCGGAGAGGGAAGCGAAGTGTAAAAGGTTTATGCAGAATAATGAGAGGTAGAACAGAATAGGGTGAGTGCAGCGTAACGGTAAAGTACCTTTTTCCTGGCGAGCAGGAGGTCTTGGTAGACGTTGGATCGCAAGAAGCGTGCATAGCTGTCACTTTTCATTAGCTTAAAGATGTGCTCCTGGAATAGAAAGAGGGGAGGGGGCATGAGTGTGTGTGTGCGCACGCCCGCGTCAGCCTCAGGGTTTTCCGAGGAAAACAAGGAAAGACGGAGAGAATGTGAACGAGAGAGCACAGGAGTTTATATAATATTAACATGAGAAAATACTAGTTCATATTTCCGCATCTCTCTCTCTTAGCTCTCACTCTCACACCCTGTGGGTGTGTGTGTGTGTGTCTGTGTGCATGTGTGTGTGTGTGGTTAAGCTCACATCACGGAGCAAGGGTACATCCACAGAATATAAACACACAGGACCGGATGTGTGTACATTCCCTGACACGACCTATCTTGCGCAAATGTACAGTATGTGTCTGTGTGTGCGTGTGTGTGTGTGTGTGTGCGCTCGTGCGTACTTGGTGCACTGGCACGTTTGTCCCATATCGCCCGACAGCTAGCTGTCTGGCGCACACGTGTGCGTGTGTGCGTTTTCCTTCTATCGCCCTGACGGCTAGCGGTCTGGCTCTGTGTGCACCTGTGCGTCCTCAAAGCTGTAACGGCCCGGGTCCTTGAGGTTCTGGCTGGTGCGCTCGTAGCTGTGGGAGTCCAGGTTGATGGAGCTGGGGGCGCCCTCGGCCAGGAACTCCTGCCAGATCTCCTGGGCCCGCGAGGCCACCTCCTGCAGGGGTCGGCGTTTCAGCTCCTGCACCGCCAACCAGAACCTGGGCACAGGCCGCCCCACACGGCCATTACGCATCACCCATCATACTACCAGCCCCACCCCCCCTCAGCTAGGAGATCGAACTTGCAACCTTCTGGTTACAAGTTAACCCACTCTACCTCCTGAGCTAAGTCAACCCCACAGGTGTGTGTGTGTGTGTGCATGCTTGTGTGCGTGCGTGCATGCGTGTGTGGAACGGGGCTCACCTGAGGTTCTCTGAGCTGAACTCTGACTCAAGGAACTTCAGGAACTGGTCCCGCCCCACTGGGTCCTTGAGGGCCTCCTCCAGGGAGAAGCCCCACCTCTTCACCCGCTGCTGGCTGGGGTCCTTGCTGGTGGAGGTGAGATGAAGGAGAATTAATGAACAGAAAAGACAAACCTTTTACCATGTCGACCTTCTGTACAAACACCGAAATGTGCCATCCATCCTTTTATCACACCATTGAGACCTCAAACGCCATCAGTCCAAGATGCTCCTCATACAGTAAATCCCCCTCGCTTTTGAGGCCTTCACCTGGTCCGCCCGCTCGCTCCTCAGCTCCAGAAGCTCACCTGGCCTCCAGGTCCCAGAAGGAGGAGTCGTCGCTGATCCAGGGGTTGGAGGGCTCGGTGAGGGACACGAAGGGGTCATACTCCTGGAACTGCTCCGTGTAGCCCATGAGGCTGTCGGCCACCTTGGACACCTTGAGACAGTGCCTGTCCAGCTGGATGTTGAGGAAGGTGATCTGAAGGAGAGGGAGAGGGAGAGGGAGAGAGGGGGTAAATCGAGTGTAATGGAAAAGCTAAATGAGGGGAAGGCTCATCAGTCTGTATCTCAGAGGTGTCAGGCGTGATGGATGAGGGCGGCGGCAGCAGCGGGCGTCTCAGAGATGACAGGTCCGTGCTCAGGCGGAGGGAGGAGGTTACCTCCTTCTGAACGTCCTCTTTGGTGGGCTTCCGTGCGGGCTGCGAGGGGATGTGGGCCGGACTGGGCTGGCTCTGGTTCTCGTCCGCCACTCCGTACACAGACTGTAGCAGAGGAAAAACTTTATTTAAAAGTTTATTATTTAGTAAACTTTATTTAAAACTTTACTTCACTGATGCTGCTGTGCAGCATCAGTGTAGTAAATGATGCCCTATATAGATATATAGATAGATAGATAAAATGTTATCGATGTGTGTGTGTGTGTGTGTGGTTTTGAATGCATTAGCTTTTTTTTTTTTTATTGTTGAGGTTGTTGAGGTTAGATATTCCAACAAATGACATTTTAATATAAAAGGTCTTCCCTTGTGTCTCAGAACAGTGTTAATAACGACATGGTGACCTCACCTTCTTCACCCTGTGTGGATTCCTCTCTCGCCGACACTTGCGAATGTCCATCTCTGTGGTGTTGACACAGCCTGGCTGTGGAAAAGGACACGCTAAGTGTTTCTGGGTCAGGGAACAGGGTTTTGTGCAGGCAACCTGACACCCAATCTGGTTATTGACATCAAAATGGGACCATCCGTTGGATGACAAATCCCTATTTTATCAAGCTGACTGCTCTTGATCAGGGGGTTTTACTGGGCTTACAACACAAACACTCTCTTCCCAGCTGTCCATTGCTGCTTTTTTTTTTGGCACCCTTCTTTTCCCCATGCCCACCTCTGCATTTTTACATTAATACCACACCTGTGCCTTTGTTCTAGCCTGCTCAGCGCTCTCTCTCTCTTCCTTTCTTCCTTTTTTTCTCTTTCTCTCTCTCTCTCTCTCTCTCTCTCCTCTCTTCCTTTTTTTCTCTCTCTCTTTCTTTCCTCTCTTTCTTTTTTTTCTCTCCCTCTCTCCCTCTCCCTCCCTCCCTCCCTCCACACTCACCACTGGGCGATGGACATCCCAGAATGCTCTCTCCTGGCTGTCCAGGATCTTCCTTTCAGCTTTGTCTTTCTTCCTGTCGATTCTGGGTAGGATATACATTTTAAATAGGTAAAGATTCTCAAAGAAACAACCATATACACACACACGTGCGCGCACGCACACACACACGCACGCACGCACGCACGCACGCACGCACGCACGCACGCACGCACGCACACACGCACGCACGCACGCACACACACACACACAAGCAGGAAACATGTGAGTGTGTGTGAGTTCAGATCCCCGGCTAAGGCTTTGACCTGACGTTTTTACTTTGCCAAGCAATGCTTGCTGGTCACTGTTAGGACTCAGCTCTTACATAACTGACATTTTGTGATTGGTGCTCACATGGCCTAGTTTATGCTGCATGTGTGTGTGTGTGTGTGTGTGTGTGTGTGTGTGTGTGTGTGTGTGTGTGTCTGGATTTAATGCTTCTTCTACGCCCTACCCTCTTGGACATGCAGCGTTTTCTATTCACTCACTCTGACTTTAAATGTTTCCTAGCTAGAAGGGGGAGAGAAAATATGTTTCTGTGGTGTTGCCTTTTCCCATAACAACAGGGTTGACCGTTGTACTTCCCCATAGCCACCACTAGGTGGCGCAGTTACATAGAGATGGAATTAGTCAAGCTAGCATGTTTGCTGTGGTGGTGTCTAGCATATGCCTAAACGAAAAGCATTGTTAGCATGAGAGCATGGATTAAACCCTGAGAAACAATCATAATCATGTGTGTCGTTCAGGACCTCTCTTTGGACACAAATGTGAACGTAGGAAGAACTAGGCGCTCATTTCTTTGCATGCATTCCAACCGTGTAGACTGGTAGAGGATCATATCTCATATTCAGAACAAAATTTATTTTCTTGGTGCTTTTTCACGCCCATTTACACGTTTCACTCACTTCACTTGGGCCTCGGCTTGCATGAAGATGAATTCCCACTTTCGGGCGAAGGCTCTCTGAAGTCTGGCGAGGTTCTCCTGGTACAGCCAATCAGGCGCGGCGTTTCATGTCAAGGGGATCAGAATATTTTGAGGTTCAAGGTTCTTTTTATCCCTCAGACGATTAAATGAGTCATTCGTGGAGATGTGGGAGGCCGGGTGCGGTGAGTCACTGTGCTCAGATACCCTGACAGAAACACCTCACCGGGCCCTTCAGCGAACGCACTGAAAGCTCTTCTGTGGCTCTTTTCTACCGTGGCTTTTATCTGGGCCCCGAACATAACTCCATCCCTCCCTACCAAAGAACCCAGGTCCGTAGCCAAGGTTTGAAAAACAGGTCGGTCCGATTTGAGTGGGGTCCGGTTATGTTTTGTGCAAATGTCACACCCGGTGGACACAAAATAACAAAACTAAAGTGAAGGGTTAGACATCATCTCGGAGACGTACTCAACTGCTGATTTTGCATACAGTTGTATTTAGGTTCCATTTTTTTTTCCAATCACTAGGAAAATTACCCAAAACTCATAGCTGGCTGCGGGCATGAGAGAACCCCTTAATCCTCCAGGCCACCCTGGACAAACCTAAAGACTGAAGGAGCACTGAGGGAAAAACAAACGTCCTCTACCAGTTGATGCAATCAGAATAACGATTGAGAATCAGTTGATTGTGCGCACCAAGGCGTGCCTCTGCGAAGCTGGCCCTTAACGAGCAGCTGTCAAAGACGCATGACCTCGTTATGAAGCAGAGGAGCCCTCCATCGCTCCATCAGGCCAGCCACCAGCCGCGGAACAGACAGAGGAATGAGGCCCTGGGCCCTGTAATGACCCAAATAACAGAGAGAACGCCTCTGCCGCCGAGTGGAGAATAATAAAGTACAATAGATTACCGTCCTACAACGAGGGGGGAGTACAAGTCGGGGGTAGTAAAATGTGAGAGTGTAAAATAGCGGGGTGATAATTCCCTGTGCGGCGTTTTATTCATATGCTAATTCTGTTCCAAGATGTTCCCGGTTTACCTTGTCTGCAGAGGAGACAATGATGGCACATGCTGTGGCACTCCTGAAAAGTATTCATTTTCTGACGAAAGGCTGTGTGTCCGTGTGTATGTGTGTGTGTGTGTGTGTGTTTGAGTGTGTGTGTGTGTGTGTGTGTGTGTGTTTGAATGTGTGTGTGTTTGTGTGTTTGAATGTGTCTATGTGTGTTTGTGTGTGTTTCTGGTGTGTGAAAGTGTGTTGATTTAATTATCGAATTTAATCATGGGGTAGATAGCAACTTTCATCGTCCCGGCAACATAATTTCCTCATAAAAAAAACGAAACAAAACAGAAATACTCTGAGTCAGCCAAGGTCAACAATAGAAGGTGAAAAAATGTAATTAGCGGCTCAGTGGGCGGAACGTTTATAGGCTAATATAACAGTGTGTACTTACGGCTTCATAGTCGGCTAGCTCCAGCCTGGCTTTATTCTGCATGGTGCGTTTGCACAGGTAGATGGCTAGAGGCAGAGATAGAGATAGAGATAGAGATAGAGATGGGGATGGAGATGGAGATGGAGATGGAGAGAGAGCGAGATAGAGAACGAGAACGAGAGTGTCAGAGATTGAGACATGAGAGAGAGAACGAGAGAGAGAGAGTGGCAGAAGGTGATATGGGGAGAGTTAGAGGGAGAGAGGGATTAAGTCATAAAGTCAAGTTATAGATGTTTACAATCATGACAAAGAGAATGGTTCACTGGTGATACGAGCTGCTTGGGCTGGAGTACTTCAGGGTATAACTTCATGCAACAAAAATGTTGTCCTCGCTGTCACCGGACAAGGCGAGTTAACCAGCCTCAAAGTAGTGATTTATCTCTGAAGTCTCTCTCACACACACACACACACACACACACACACACACACACACACACACACACACACACACACACACACACACACACACACACACACACACACACACACACACACAGGTTGTACGCCTGGACCGATGCCGGGCAAGAGACAACAGCAGCACCAGGAGGATTGGCCAGAGTTGGACAAAGTGGATGATTGACAAACAAAGTCAAATCAAACCCCAAAAACCACAGCCAGAGAGCACAGGACGGCGGACCGTGACTCACCATAATCAGTGTTCTCAGGCTCCCAGCAGTTGGACGGCCAGAAGTACGGAGACTTGAGAGAGAGAGAGAGAGAGAGAGAGACACACAAGAACCTAATCAGCCAGAGAGTCACTCTGGTAAAGCAGGTTTATAATATCTCATACACTCTGCGTAATGCTAAAAATACTACGGTTGCTATGCACCGGATTCACCCGGTGATGGGCATCCATCACGTCTCTGTGTGTCCCACAACTATCTGGGAATTGATGGGGACTCTGGTTCCCTCTCTGATCTATGGATGTATATTTCATTGGATGTTAGAGATTCAAAGTTGGTTCCCTGGTCCATTAATAATGGATCTGCCAAAACGATCCAGCGTTCTAGTAGTGGGCCCAAGGAGAGCATGGCAGGACTGGTATTTTTTAGATTTAGTATTTCATGGCAGATATTCATGTAAAATTCATGCAATATTAATGAATAATAATTAACTCCAGAGCATAAGGTAGGGGCGGTTCGGTTCTTTGGATCTGTACAGCGGTAAATGAATTAAAAAAAAAAGGACAGAGTAGTACTTCTGGTGCGCGCACATAACGCAAATAAGCCCTGTTTTACAGTCACACCTCGCTGCGCTATGCACCAAAAAACAAAAGACAAAACCCTCTGTCACTGTCCCCCTCGGACGAACACTGTACCGGAGACGAATCGATACCTCTTCAAACGCACACCGCGCCCCCTGCCCCCTACCCCTGCACCCCCCCCAACCCCCCCCTTTTAACGCTTTCCACGTGACACCGGTGGGCTCCATCATGTCAACATCAGAGGGGGTGTATTTTTAGCCCCCCCATTCAAGGCAGAGCAGCGTCGCGCTCGCGGTAGCCGCACATAATGCCTCCTAATCTGGACCGACGGGAGCGTGGCTAAGTGGATTCTGCGGTGCAATGTGTGGGAGGGGCCGGCCGATCGGGCGGGCAGGATGGGTGGGTGCGAGGCGGAGGGTGGGGGGGGGGGGGTTGGGACAGCCTGCTGTGTCGCCCCCCCCCCCCCCCCCCCCCCATGTTATCAAACAAGGGCCGGTTTGGGACCGCATCGATGCCACACAGCCGCTGGGTCTCTAGCACCGTACCTCTCCAAAGCCAAAGTGAGAACAGTGAAAGCCACGGCTCAGACAGCCTCACCATAGGCTTAGTGCGTATTCCGATCACACTCTACTGACACACCGTCATGAACGGGATGCGGCTGTAGCGGGAGTATCCTTGCGTAAGACGGAGCACTGTGGCAGGTGGGGCGGGCTGCGCGGTGGGGGGGGGTGGGGGGCTGCCCCCTGGTCGGTGGGGCGGGGGGCAGGCTGCGCGGTGGGGGGGGGGGGGGGTGCTGCCGTACCTGGAAGCGGTACAGGGTGCCGTCGTCTTTCAGGGTGAGGACGTGGTCGGAGATGGGGAAGAGGTAGCCGTGGGCGGCGATCAGACTCCCCAGATGGATAGCCTCGGCTGTGGGGGGGACAGAGAGAGCACAGTGGGTTGAGGAGGTGGTGGTGTTGGTAGTGGTGTGATGGTGGTGGTGGTGTGATGGTGGTGGTGGTGTGATGGTGGTGGTGTGGTGTGGTGGTGGTGATGGTGGTGGTGTTGGTGGTGGTGTGATGGTGGTGGTGTGGTGGTGGTGATGGTGGTGGTGTTGGTGGTGGTGTGATGGTGGTGGTGGTGGTGGCAGTGGTGGCGGTGGTGGCGGCAGTGGTGGCGGTGGTAGCGGTGTGGGCGCAGTACAGTGGTGGTGTTGTGTCTCTAATGTCATGAGGTACCTGAATCCTCGATGGTGAGGTTTTTCATCAGCCACTGAACAATGTCTGCTCCTGGAGAGTACAGGAGAGGAAAGGTACAGAGAGAGAGAGAGAGAGAGACACACACACACACACACACACATACACACACAAATGCATAACATTAGCCTTGAACAAGTGCCCTCTCGTGAATACACTCCACACATTGACTCCTGCGAGTTATAATACACAAACACTAAAAGCTAAAGCTTTAACGCTGGAGTAGAGGTTGATTACAGCTGTAGGTGCGCGGGCTGTTAGGGCTGAGTAGGCCGGTGCGTTCCAGAGAGAGGAGGCTGTTCTGCAGTCAGCCAATGAACCAAGGGGCTTTTTACAGTGCATGGTCCTTTCTCCAGCTCTTCACTTCCACATTGTACATTTGCATCTGTTGTGGCTTGTTTGTGTGTGTGTGTGTGTGTGTGTGTGTGTGTGTGTGTGTGTGTGTGTGTGTGTGTGTGTGTGTGTGTGTGTATGTGTGTGTTTGTGCCAGCAGGCCTGAAGAGGCAGAAGTATAGGAGTGACTCAGATAGGGCTTGAAGGGAGTCACACAAACACACACAAAAACAGACACACACGTATTTATGTAAATGCATTTCTAGGCACACAAGCACAAATACAATAGTAATCACAAATAATAACACACAACACACTCATACACAACCCAACACACACACATAGACAATCAGTGTGTGTTGGGTTTGTATAACACACACACACACACACACACACACGCATGCACAGCTAAATTATACACAAACACGTATAACTGTATGCATAAATAAACACACATGCACATGCACGGCAAAAATAGACCCAAACATGGATAACATATATGCATACATCAAATACAGACATAAAACACACACACAAACACATCCCCCCAGCAACACACACACATGAGCAATTGTAATGAGGCCGTCCCCACAGGCTGCTGGGCTGCTAACGACCAAGGTCTTATTGGCAAACATCACCTGCAGCAGCCGACGGCAGTACAGCAGCCATGCAAATGAGACCGAAAGGTCATCTTTACTTTACTGCCTCTGACTCACTCCGTTCACATGTCTGCCAGGTGCCTCCACCAAAGACACACACTCACACACACACACACACACACACACACACACACACTCTCCACCACACACACACTCTCCACCACACACACACACACACACACACACACACACACACACACACACATACACACACACACACACTCTCCACCACACACAGACACAAACTTTCAACCACACACATACACAGACACACAGACACACACACACACACACACACACACACACACACACACACACACACACACACACACACATACACACACACACTCAACCACACACAAACACAAATGCATTTTTAAGGACCCAAGCATGTGTGCAGAAATACAATTGTGTTCACAAATAAACAAACACCTATACACAACCCAACACACACTCATAGACAATATAAATGTGTGGTGTGTGTTGGGTTTGTCTAAAATAATAATAAATAAACAATATTGTCACAAATAAACAAACACACCCACACAAACACAACCCAGATGGCGTCTATATACATATAATACAGATGTGTTGACTGACCTGACACAGACATGTATCACAGGTGCTGACTGACCTGACACCACACTGGGGATCTTGGACAGGAAGCTCTTGACCGTTCGGATGGTGACCCCTCCCGCCTTCTCGTCTTGTATTCTCATAACAACGTCTTCGATCTGTCAGAGAGCAGAAACAAGCCTGGTCACCAGCGTACCTTTAAATAAAACATGCTCGCTCTACAGTGTATGGATTAATGCATTAAGGTTCAGTATGCCTGTGTGCGTGGCTGGGTGTCTGAGTGGGCACTTCCGCATGGGGATGTGTGACCAGGACGATGGGAAGAGGGAGCAAAAGGTCTCAAAGTCTCAAAATGCCAACGATTCACAAAATAACCTCCAGTTTCAGCTGCAGAGTTTAGTCAGAGAGAGCAGAAAGCTAAAGGTTAGCTCATAGCAAGGTCTTACAGGAGGGCAATGTTTTAGACTTGGTTCAGGGGTCACTACATCGCTTCAACCTTTGTATTGCTTGCTGTGCTTCTCTGCAAAGAGACGTTTTTTTCTTTTCTTACCATCTTTACTTTTTTACACTAAACTCTTTTAGTGTAATCTGAGTTATGCTGTCAATACAGTTTGAAGTTCTCTCCCCACGACACAGAGAAGCGTCACACCCCCATGCAGTCAGAGCCTTTAAAGGACAACAGCGGTCTGGGGGCTCGAACCGTCGGGCCGTCTCTCCTAGCGTCATCAAAACATCTGTTACCAATGTTAGCGGTCAACGTTACCTCGATGTGCTGATTCTGCTCAAGAGCATTTTGTGTGATTGTGCATGCCTCAAATGTAAACAATAGCCTCTTTGAAGCAGATTGGTTGAATGAAGAAGATTGGTTGAATGATGTTGGTCATTTGCATATATTTATTTGCACAAAACTCGCAATTTGTACCTTTTTATATAAAAATCATAATATGTCTCTCTCTCCCCCTCCCTTTCTCCCTCTCTCCCCCTCATTCCCTCGCCCCCTCTCTCTCTCAGGGCAAATGAATGAAAAAAAAATTGAATGATGACACAAGCATACGGCTTTGCTTGACCTTTTCCTTCTATGGCCGCGGACCTTGAGGTCACGCTCTGTTGTGATGTGAACTGCCAGGGTCGGCGCTCTGCTGCTAACTACAGTCACCCTCCCACCCCCCCCCCCCCCATCACTGGCTGGCCTCCACTGGTGCCACGGAGAGCAGGCCTGATGGAGCTGTCCACTGGAAATCAATCTGCATTAAGGAGAGGTGATTTATTGCGCTGAGCTGTGTTAAACTCAGGCCTCATGCGAAGCTGTCCCGGCGGCTCTGCTGTCCGTTAGAGAGTTGATGCCTCCCTACGTACGGGTTTCACTGATGTGCGTGTGGAGCTCGTGGAGCTGTCTATGTTCGGATGCACGGATGGTGACATGCAAATCTGTCCATAAGTACAAACGCAAACATACGCGCACTCACACACACACACACACACACACACACACACACACACACACACAAATGCAAGCACACACACACCCTTAGCCGTATACACAAACCCGTACACAGACACTTACCACACACTCAAACACATGAATACACAATCTGTCTTATGCACACAGAGACAGACAGGGGCATACAAGTACATGTCTGGAGAAAGTTGCTTCTATTAGCTTCAGCTTCAACGGTGTGGGACATATTGACAGAGGTGCTGAGTTAAGGGGTTATGGGGTTATGGGGTTAAAGGGTTAAGGGGTTGACCCTGGACCCAAAACAAAAAGAGCTATTAGTGCTAATATTATTGTCATTCCATTCCCATGTGTGTGTGTGTGTGTGTGTGTGTGTGTGTCTATCTGTGTGTCCACCAGCTTTAAGCAATCATGCCCAGATAACAAATTGCAAAATGGTGGCTAGGGCTTCAGAAAACATTATTTCCCCCCCCCCCCCCCCCCCAGATTCTCCTCCTCTACATTAGTGGAGCGGAGGAGTCAGAGCAGCTCATTACAACAGTATTAATAACTGGAGCCAGCAGGGAAGATGGGAACGGGCTTATGGAGGCAGCTTATCAACCATATACCCCTGCTGCTCCCTCCTCAAAGACCCCCGCGCCTCCCTGATCTTCATTAACTCTGAATAATCTCCCCCGCGTTTAAAGAAAGACAGCGATAACTTAACAAACTTATGTTGAGGGGAGATCGAGAGACGGAGGGAGAGAGAGAGAGGACATTGGAGAGAGAGAGCAAGCGAGCGAGAGAGAGGAGATTTGAGAGAGAGAGAACAAGAGATAGCGAGCGAGAGAGAGGAGAGAGAGAGAGAGAGAGAGATAGATCAAGAGTTAGGAAAGAGAGAGATAGAGGAAAGAGGAGAAAGAAAGAGGGAGTGAGAGAGGAGAAAGAGAGAGATAGGCAAGAGAGAGGATGGAGGGATGGGGGAGAGAGAGAGAGAGATAGGGAGGAAGAGATATAGATGCTAGGCTAAAGAAAATCGCTCACTATGTTTACTCTTCCAGCCTGACGTTGGAAGGTAATCATGCCGCCTGGCAAAGCACTCAAAAGATGATTCACACTCAGACCTCCATGACACATACACTGCGAAACACCTTTGCATTTGAGAAGCGTATGGATTTAATAATAGACGTGACACACTAGAGAAGAGGGGGCCGGGGTGGCTGTCGTGTGGCGCGGCAATTAAGATTCTCTTACCATCGACGGGGAGAGTGTCTTGGTTTTGAATTATTGAAAACTCACTGTAGAAAATGAACACTTTGACTGAGCTGATAAATCTCAGTGTGGGATTAGGCACACAGGGGAGAGAGAGCGAGAGGGGGAGAGAGAGAGAGAGATGGAGAGAGAGAGAGAGAGAGAGAGAGAGAGAGAGAGAGAGAGAGAGAGAGAGAGAGAGAGCGAGAGAGAGAGAGAGAGAGAGATGGGGAGAGATAGAGAAATAGAGTGATCGAGAGAGATACAGAGAGAGCGATAGAGAGATTGATGGGGAGAGATCGAGAAAGATAGGGATTGAGAGAGAGAGAGAGAGAGAGAGAGAGAGAGAGAGAGAGAGAGAGAGTGAGAGAGACAGAGAGAGAGAGATCAACAGCAGCATCTGCTGAATGAATTTATAAATTAAGCCTCTGTGTTGTCATTGCACTTCTGCCTCATGTTCTGAGGCATCATAAGCACTTCACACCGACCCGGGGCTGGCCCTCAGATAGACCAGCCTGGTGCTCACGCTGGCCCTCTGAAGACCACGCCCATACACGCAAAACAACCAGAGAAGAAGAGCTTCAAAAACCTTAAGGCTCCATTGTATGCACAGCAGAACCGTTCACATCCACTGTACACCAACACAAACAAGACACACACACACACACACACACACATGCAGACTAACTCACACACTCACACACACACACACACACACACACACACACACACACACACACACACACACAGGGACCCAGCACATGCACATGAGAAAGGGATGCAGCCCTTTTGTTCCACTGTTCTAATGGACACCGGGCGAGAGGCGACGGTGGGAGAGGACTCTTATCTCCCTGTAGGAAGGCGCTGGACAACAAGTACTTGGCCCAGCCGAGAGGGCGCACGCTATCTCTTAGCTCCGGACGCTAATGGGCTTTCGCGGCGCGGCGTGAAGAGCGTTTTGGAGAGAGAGCCCTGCGGTGCCGCTGCTAGCCCGCGATAACGAGGCTAGCCCGCGATAACGAGGCTAGCCCGCGATAACGCCGTCACCGTCACGCCACCTCGCTAGCAGCCTGCTAAAAATGGTTATCAGAGAAAGGTGTGTGTGTGTGTGTGTGTGTGTGTGTGTGTGTGTGTGTGTGTGTGTGTGTGTTGCATTTGCGTGTTTCTAGGGCCAATTTTGTTCTAACATTTGGTGGGCCCACAAGTCCACAGTCCACTCTTGCAGCACAAAGTCACGCACACACAACACACACACACACACACACACACACACACACACACACACACACACACACACACACACACACACACACACACACACACACACACAGCCTCTTGACTCTGGACTGCAACGGATGGACGCGACTATGACAGATTGAGAGATTGCAAAATGAGGTTGAAATTGGCCCCTAAAATACATTTAATGGCCACTAACATGTCCATTCACTGTTTCCACGCAGTCGACTCAAACACGAAGAAAGAAAGAAATATACAGTATATATATAACACTACAAACAACAGTTAAGAAAGAGAACAATTCTGAGCTGTCTGGCAGATGAATGGTCAAATGAAAGCGAGCGAAAAGCAGTGTTCTCTATCTCCTCTTTTTTACGATATTAATGAAAGCCATTGTCCCCTCGCCCAAAGTGGCAGGGGAGAGGGCTGGCCCAGGCTGGCCCAGGCTGGAGGAGCAAGACAGATAGTGCTAAAAGATGTATTAGGCAGTAATAGGTCCATTAAAGATTGAAGAAGTCATCAGCGAGGCCTATTCAGACCCACTTGTCATTGTGAAAGACATCGTTGTCTGTGAGGAGGAGGAAGCGGGGCGGCGCGCTGCGAGGCTGACCTAGTTTGCTAAATGTGGCCGTTTGTCCTTCAAAGTTTTGGGCAAACTTTGACGCACGATTCAAACAGAGACTCTGTTGCAGCTGCTTCCATGCAGATACTACTACAGATACTAGGATGCTACCGACTATGTAGCTACAGTAGCTACTATTGCTGCAGACATCAGTCTATGATGCTAAAGCTGTGAAATCACCTGCGATCAAACCGAGCGACACCACAAACCGTTGCTGGTTCGATCCCCGGCTCCTCCTAGCTGTGTGAGTGTCGAGGTGTCCCTGAGCTGAGTGCCGAGGTGTCCCTGAGCAAGACACCTCACCCTAACTGCTCCCGACGAGCTGGCTGTCGCCTTGCGTGGTTAACACCGCCGCCAGTGTGTGAATGTGTGCATGAAAGGGTGAATGTAGGGCAATATTGTAAAGCGCTTTGAGTGGCCACTGGTCAGAAAAGCGCTGTATAAATGCAGTCCATTTACTATTTTATTTAAGGGAGCAGGTAGGGGTTCAGCATCTTGCTCAAGGGTTCCATGAGGAAGGTTGCAGACACTGGGTGCTGGGATAGGACCAAACTACCCAGTACAAAAACCATTACAAGTTTCTTTCACACACACTAATGCTTTTTAATCCCATTGCCTCCTGGGAGAGGGAAAGTACTGCAAAGAAGTCTTGACCTGTCACGCATAACACACCCCAGCTCACCTTGACCTCGCCGCCACCCTCATTAAACGGGCTCCAGCCGGCGTTCTGAACCCCAGAGGGAGGGGTGTGAGAACAAGACAGGTTGGCACACCACCACCAAACTACCCCCCACAGAAATCCTGTCATTTCCCTTCACCGCGAAGCTAGAGAACGGGAGGGGGTGAGGACGGGAGGAGGTTGAGGGCTAGCATGCCCAGTCTTGACTGAAGGGGGGGCTTCAGGGAGCTGGAGCAGAGAGACGGGGGAGAGGGAGAGAGAGAGAGAGAGAGAGAGAGAGAGAGAGAGAGAGAGAGAGAGAGAGAGAGAGAGAGAGAGTCAAAGAGAATGAGTGAGAGAGAGAGAACGAGAGAGAGAGAGATTGGAGAGAGAGTGAGAGGGAGAGAGAGAGAACGAGAGAGAACGAGAGAGAGAACAAAAGAGAGAACAAGAGAGTGAGAGAGATAAAGAGAGTGAATGAGAGAGAGAGAGAACGAGAGAGTGAGAGAGATAAAGAGAGAGAGAACGAGAGAGTGAGAGAACGAGAGAGAGAGAACGAGAGAGTGAGAGAGAGAAAGAGAGAGAGAGAACGAGAGAGAGAAACGAGAAAGAGGTTGTGGTTGGTTCCACTCTGATAGACCATAATGCAAATGACTGCAAATGACTGCAATGGAAATGCCCTGTTAACAAAATAAAAGATTTAACAACATAACACAAACACGCACATGCATTCATGCACTTACACACGCACACCCTTTGCCATGTCAAAACCATAGTAATGCTTCTCTCACCCCAGCCAAATCCTGACACAGCTTTGTCAAGTCATCCTCAGCCCATTTCCATCTCATCAGAATTAACCTCTGGGCTTTGCTCTGTTTCTGTTTTGGAATGTATATTTTTACCTGGAGCAGAGCGTTCTTCACTTTGTCAATATGTTACCCTGTAATCCCTGTAATCATTAGTGGGTCTAGATTTGTAAAGGATTTCCAAGTAAATTGTTGAACCACCCAAACATAATCATTCAAATCCCTGGCCCCTCTGGCAGGCTGCCATGACAGAAAGCCGCTGTAGACAGCTGAAATATATGCACATCCCATCATATGCTACCCAAAGCATCTTCACATTTCCTTTGCCTTCAAATCTCAGGCAGCACACAGGCAGCATAGGAAATGCATTATGTATGTCCCGGTCCCCCTGTCAACGGCGTCCCTGGGTGAAAATCGCAGAAACGTGTCTGAGTTTAAGCCACCGTCGCCACTCTGTGTTGTTTTGATTTATTTATATTCTGCATTCGTCACGTCGGTGCGGTGGAGTTGTTCAGGCGTCGGTATCGCCCCATGCCCACAGTGTCTCTGAACGGCAGCCCTGTCGTGTACCCCTCTTCATTAACGGGGAACACTAGCCATCTCCGCTCAGTCAGAGCCTGTCCTGATGAAGAGAAGAAACGACAACAACAACAGTCACAACAAAAACCGTAGCATTAGCTCCTGTCCGACCGCCCGGTCTCTCCACTGCTTTATTTATTTGTATTTAAAGAGAAGCGACGCACCTCGCTTTGACGCTCTCCCTTAAACGAAAGGACACCTCAACGATCCACTTTTGGGCTAACGCCGGGCAAATGGGAGAGTTTCAGGGGATAGTGGTGTGTTCGTTCTCGAGATGGGCTAGACGAGGAGCTGGGAGAAAAGCATGAAAATAATGGGACTGAACTGTTGAGTCATCTGGCTGTTGATGAGGCGAGGGTGGGAGAAGAAAGAGATAATCCAGTCTTTCAACGGGTTGCTAAGGGCCCGAGTGCATGGAAAGCAGGAGGCGTCTCACTTAAAGAGCCACTACAACAGATAGAGTGACGTGATACCAGGCGACGGGACTTATTTATAGAATCTCACGGACAATCATGGAGCAGTCTTTTCTTCTCCTTATCTGGGAAACACATTCCAGAAATCAGCCAGCAACGAGAAAAAGCCCCGGCCGACAAAGGTCTCTCGGCTCCAGGGAAACAAAGTCTCGTCACCCACGATTTAACCCTTTTATGGGGATTGCTTGTGAAGCTCATTTGTCTGAAGGCAGGATGTAGAAAAGAGTTACCTCCACCTCGCTGGGTCTCCTGAGCCCCAGGAAGCAGCGCTCGACCGGCCTGATCCGCCCGAGGGACCCTGGTAAAATCGAATAAGGTTAATTATGCGTAATTACACCGGAGAACAACAACAAAAGAAGGCTATTTACAAACGGTG
Organism: Micromesistius poutassou; assembly: GCF_964030765.1. Classification (NCBI taxonomy): domain Eukaryota; kingdom Metazoa; phylum Chordata; class Actinopteri; order Gadiformes; family Gadidae; genus Micromesistius; species Micromesistius poutassou. Next base: position 9,127,707 of record NC_140287.1, read on the forward strand.
TGGTCGGGGGAATACACAAGGAACCGGTGGGTCGTGTCGGCTCACCGGCGGACCCGTCTAACACGGTTTTATAGTGCGTTCCATCGATCTCCTCCGCTGAGAACATACAGCTCACGGTTTCTTCATCATGTGCCACCATCCCCCCACGAAGCCAAATCCCTGAATCCCACATTTCCACAACCGTTTCAGAATCACACCTCCTTGTCCTTCCAATCAGCCAGCATATTTTCTCAAAAATATCGGCTTGGCCTCATTGCTCATGCCTGCCAACTCTCTGTGAGCCTACCGTGACTGCGTCCGCGTCAAGCTGCCATCTCACGAGGAAGGCCCAAGTAGGAGGCGGGCACAGCAGTAGCGGAGCCGGGGAAGGAATGCAGCGTTGTTCTATTTTGAAGACCTCAAGATGTGAATGGTAAATGGACTGCCTTTATATGGCGCTTAACTGAGCAGTAGCCACCCAAAGCGCTTTACGATTATTAGCTTACATCCACCCATTCATACACACACACCCATTCACACAACGACAGCGGTGTCAACCATGCAAGGCAACAGCCAGCTTGTCGGGAGCAGTTAGGTGCCTTGCTCAGGGACACCTAAAAAATCAGCTAGGTGGATGGGGGATCAAACTAGCAACCCACTCTACCTCCTGAGCCACATGCCTCCTAAATGTAATATAATGTTTATCTGCTGAAGGAAATGTAAAGTTAATTAGCGTGTTGGTGTTGAATGTCATAATAGCTTTTCTGGGCCTTGTTGCCCTTCTGAAAATAGCAATGGTAAAAACAGAACATCTATGGCTTGTAGCTGGATAATTGGGCTCGCCAAGGGACATGACAATACTTGAAGAAGGAAGACATAACTACTTACTAACCGCTGGAGTGTAAATCAGTAGCTATACTTTCCTACGGGGGATAGGTCAATAAATCTTTGACTGAAAATTACACTTGATGATAACCCATCAGTGGGTTGACTTTCTGAAGGATAAACAAAAAGTGGCCTTCAACAAAAACAGACTTCCTCCCTCACTTCCATCCCATGTTCCTATTGCTGTTTTTGAGTGTGCTCTAATTCCACGAGGGAGGGGAGACACCTCTAATGATATCCTGGTCAGGGGCCCCTTCTGTCTGTCACCGATGCTGCCCAGAATCTCTTGTGTCAACATTCCTCGGGGCTGGCTGCTGATTGAGTTAGCAGGGGGAGGAAGTGTCTTCATCATCGGGAGCAGTCTCGCAGGTCCACCATCTCCCCGGGCCCACAAGCCTGTTCATGATGGTTGGAGACAACCCCCCCCCCACCCCCCCCAAAAAAACGGTGTTGTTTACCACTCCATCGCAAGGGAAGGGGGGAGGGGGGGGGGAGGACAGGAAGAGGATGATGACTGAGTGCAGCATCCTCGCTGCTCCCCCCCCCGGAGACGCTGAATATTAATATCCCATTCCGGAAGTTTTTCTTTTAATCGCCAGGCTGCTTGGGATGTTAACTTTTGTTCTAGCCCCCAGAACACACATTGTACTTTTTGCCATAATGGCCGCTGCTTATAATCATGAAAAAGAAAAACGCTGACTGATTTTGGACGTTGCTTGAGCTCTCCTAGGTGGACGCAGGTCAATAAAAGTGATGCCCACATTGAGCGGTTATGGATGATATGTAATGGCTCACAATGGAACCACAGGGAATGCAGATGAAGACGTGGAGGCCTGAGACAAGGAGATCTGCTCTCTCTGGTTACAGTAAAATGAAAATGGGGGTCAGATCCGGCCACTCCCTGCTGTTTTCCACCACGTCCATTAGCGCACGCACACACACACCAACAGCAGTTTAAACAATCATTCATCTCTCGCCTTCTTTTACTCAGCTGTGGACTGGACGCAGTGGGTGTGTCCGTGTGCGTGCATGTGTGTGTCCATGTGACAGCTTCTTTCCCAAAGCTGTCACCATACTGAACTCAAATTTGCACTAATATATACTGCACTGACATAGTTGCACTGATCACTACACCACCAGACATAACCTACCTCTACCGTTCAATAGGCTGCTAGCCGCTCTTGGACTCAAGTCGGTGCTCAATTTTCTGTTTGTGGTTTATTGATTTACTTTTTATTGTGTATTCATATTTATACTGTATAGTCTTTTATTTTATATTGTGCTAACTATGTGTGCACTTTTAAGGAGCTGCTTTCTGAATTTCATTGTACTGTGTATAATGACAATAAAAGCTTTCTATTCTGTTCTATTCTATGTGCGTGCATGTGTGTGTCCATGTGCGTGCATGTGTGTGTCCATGTGCGTGCATGTGTGCGTCCGTCCGTGTGCGTGCGTCCGTGTGCACGTGGGAACGCGCACTAAGCACTGGATGCACTTTACAGCTCAACGACTCATCACATCCCATAATCAGTTTAGCGCCAGGCTACCATTTTGCTTTAATGTCATCGCTCCACAACACCATTCACCGCCTGATTCCTCCAGAGGAGTGGCTCTGGGGAGCCGGCGCCGGGTCCTGAACCCCTCTCCTGTCACCGGACCCCCTGCCGCCATGCGGAGGATCTACTTTTTGTCACTTTAAACAGGGAGTGTTTTGTCTTTCTTTAGCGTGCTGTGCGGATGTAATTAGGGAAAAAGCGAAGCGGCTTCAACCTTCTGAAGCCATGGATTTCCTGCTACGGCTCCTAGCCTGAGGGAAGATTTTTATAGGCACCACTGCGTGTTATTAAACCTCTATCCCCCCCCTGCCCCAAATGGTTAATGACTGTCCTCCACAGACACAGCTATTATCGCCAACTACCAGCGGTGTAAAGGAAGAAAGTATAAAGACTCGGTTACGGTACTTAAGTCGTTTTTATAATTCTGTCAACTTTCACTTTTACTTAACTGCATAAAACATTAAAAAGGACTTTTACTCTCATACATTGGAGTATACCAGGGAAGATTTGGACTTATCGCTATTCGCTACAAATATTCATCTGAAAATGATAATTGCGTATGCGTGCGAGCAACTGCCGGTCTCACGGAAAAGTGACTGGTGGCACACAGAACACGGAGGGCACGTCAAGCCCATCAATTAGAGGCTGGATAATCACAAGCTGGTGACCGCAGGCTACAGTTAAAGCAGCAGTATCCACGCATCCTCCTCATCCACTCGATAAAAGTGCCCCTGGTGGATGGCAACCGAAGTCAAACACCTCCATTTTTACCTGTATATGTACTTGTTTAGGTCTACTCATGCACATTTATTCCCAGATAAATGCAATCGATACTTGATATTTAATGATAATGATATTTAATGCTAATGATAATTGAGCTACTTTATGACCGCTAAAGACATTTTCTCACGGATGACTTTACCTTTAACCAGAATCACTTTCAACTAGGTATGTTATTTGACTTTCTATCACTTTATACACCACAGCCAACTACACGTTCCCGTTACCTGCATTGGCAATTTGTCCTCCGTGTCAGGAGTGCCGACAGGCTTTTAAACGGCACGGGAACGTTGTTGAAAAGCAGAGACTAAGTGGAAAGACTTGCTCCTGGGGCGTGTCAGGAGGCACATGCACTGACCTATGCTGGAAAAGAGCATAGAAACCCTAGGAGAAGGAGAGGGAGAGAGAGAGCGAGAGAGAGAAACAGCACATTACTGCCAAAGTGCTGTTTTTACTCGCCCTACACACAACACACTTTTGCAAAACATGCAAGCACATCAGGTTTTTAGTTTTTTTTTTCCAGTGAAATGAAATTTCAGGCTAGGCTGAAAAGGCACGAAAGAAGAAAATGGTAGGGGGGAGGTAGGGGGGAGGTAGGGTGATGGGGGAACGGGACGCCATGATTGAATTGCAGCTTGGACAACAACTTCATCGAGTTTCACTAAAGGGTCTCCTGTCACAGAACCGAGGTGTGACTCTGAGAGGGGGCCGGGCGGCGTGTGGGGGTCTGGTGTCTATGCGTATGTTTTGATAAATGTTTAGGAGCGGTTGCCGGGTTATTACAGCGTGAAACGTCTCATCTGGCGTTTTGTCTTCGGTGGCGTTAATACCAGACAGCCGAGGGCTGAGACCGCTAACTCAAAGGCTGGACTCCTGCTCATTAAACTTTCATTATTCTCCTGTTCACCTCATGGGAGCCAAAAAATGAACCATTTATTATGTCTGCAAAAGCTATAATTTGCAACCTTACCATTGTAACCAACCCCCCCCCCCCCTCTGCATTATTAAATAGGCTTCCTTGAAACTAAGACAGGCCAGACCTTTTGATCTCTTGTTTCTCCGCTATACTGTATATTTAAAAACTGCATGAAGTGCGTATTTTTTTCCGGTGACTTCGTCGATGGCTGACAGCTGGTTGTAACTCGCTAACGAAGGTGAAGTATTAAGCGGTACTTGGCTGCCTCAACACTTTGAAAAATGTTAATGATAAGACTGCATTTATATTATACCTCATTTTGTGCAAAAAGAGAGCATCCGTCTTACAAAAGGCAAGGCAAGGCAGGAATCAATCAGGTGTCAGTCAGGTGACCTCTGTATTTATGGACGTACTTGAAAACCCATCTCAATCTCAATCCTTTGACAAAATGTGATTAAATGTGACGAAAAAAAAAGAAGGCAAAAATATAAAATTGTTTTAACATTTGAAGAATTGCCGCTAAGTATTTGAGCAGCAGTACTCGAATAGAGAACTAAATAAACAAAAGAGAGAATCATTTGGTCGACAACATGTACAAACCTTGTATTGACATTCACCATCTGACAATTTGCCCGCGTACATTTACAAAGGTCGGACACAAAAAGTGCAAGAGCAACAAAAAAGCCTTGTAAAAACCTGCTTTTATACATAGAACGACCTAAATGTCATCCTTAATCTCAAGATGGTGGCTTAGCTCGCGGTTACCAATAGCCAAACCAAAACGTAAAGACCACACAGGATTTGACTTATCACAACGTGACTCATGCAGAGAAAAGATAATACATGTTGTTCATGAAAGGTCACATGACAATCCAGAGACGAGGCCATAATAAATATTTACAGCCTCTCTATGCTCAAGGTTACTACGACTGCAATCTGTGACCTAGTTACGCTCTACACACACCGTCCACATACATGGGGCTGTGCACTGCTGTGTGTGTGTTACGTCTCCCCGTCCGAGAAGAACTGGGCGACCAGTGGGTTTCTATGATAAGCCCCCGGGGCTATTGTGGAGAGATTCTCCTTTTATTTTCACACAGTATTCTCCAGTCGTGAAGCCATGCAGAGGTAATTAAGGCAGCGCTGCACAGCAGTGTGGGCTTGTGTGTGTGCGTTTATGTTGGATGAAAGTCAGATTATATCATTATATATATATAGTGTTTTTCGGTGGTGTTATTGGATAGAATTCAAAAGCACTGAGCACTTCCCTTTCAACTTTTTTTAGCTTATTTAAGTCAATAGAAATGAATCGCTGGGTGCGCCCAGGCACCAACCAAACCAAACTGGTCTCCTGCTCACAGGGCTCTAAGCGGACATGGTACGACCCGAGGGCGTTTCCTCGTTAGCAAGTGTGCAGCGGCGTGTCCTTCATCACCTCATCAGACTGCGTCAGTCCTGTTTACTCGCGTGGCTCTGTCTGTCCACTCTCATACAAGTTATTGACACTCTAACTACTGCTGCTCGAACGGTAGCCGGCACTCAACAAGGACCCCCACAAGGGCACGCCTTTATGTTCTCCAAAGAACTGTTTTGAAGGATGTGATAAGACGTCGCTGTGCCAATTATTCCGACATGGTCGCAAATGTCAAACGTTACGGCTCCGACCCTCGAGCGGGCGAATTCAATTTGCGGCGGAGTGTCTCTGAACCAACGGAGAGTCTGATAAATGAACAGGCCCTCGCTAGGCCACTTCATCTCCGGCGACTTCTAGGAGGAAACAAGTTCACAAGGACGCCACCGTCGTTTGTACCCTGTTGAAGTGCAGTTGTGGAGAGATGTTCTTCAGGGTCTCGAGGGGGGGGTCGGGGAGGGGAGGGGGAGAGGGGGGAGACAGGGAGAGAGAGAGAGAGGGAGAAAGAGAGGGAGAGAGACAGACAGTGAGACGGACAGACAGACAGAGAGGGAGAAAGAGAGGGAGAGAGACAGACAGTGAGACAGACGGACAGAGAGAGGGAGAAAGAGAGGGAGAGAGACAGACAGTGAGACAGATGGACAGACAGAGAGGGAGAAAGAGAAGGAGAGAGACAGACAGTGAGACGGACAGACAGAGAGAGAGGGAGAAAGAGAAGGAGAGAGAAAGAGGGAGGGCGGTTGCGAGGAGCTGTATCTGGAAACATTCGATTAAGGGAATCTCGCGGTTCATCAGTGGGATTCTCGCTCATCAGTTGTAATTGCGAACAACGTCACAGGAGCCTGTTGGCAGACAGGCATTTAATTACATTTCTGAGGTTGCTCTTGTCTCACAGCCTCGCTTGGCGAGGTTGTCTCGCGAGCCGCACGTGGAGTCGCACATGCCTTTTCATCCGTCTTTGTCAGCCATGATTGTTCGCAATTAACCGCCATTTAAAAAGTGATGTTTGAGTCATAACTGAATGCCATTGTGTTGCCATTTGTGGAGAGTGCGTGTTCAGTAGTAGACAAAAGACACACACACACACACACACACACACACAGATGAGCCATTAAGGAAATAACAAAACTCAAAGCAATTTCTCTTTTACCTCGGAATCACAGCAGAAGCAGTTATTTTCTCTATATAAAGGCATTCTCATAATGAATCACACAGTCAGTGTGGCAAAACAGTAACTGCCTCACAATGGAAACTGATTACGCTGACAAAATAAACTCTTTTCCTTTCTGTGGTTAACGCCTCGGAGTGGACACAAAGAGGGGTGTCTTTTAGATAAAGCTTTTTCATCAAAACCACTCCCTAGATTTAATGTTTAGAGACTGTAAAGTAAAATGAAAAGTACAATCTGCTCTCATATGACTTCAGGATAACTCACAGTAATCTACAATACGCTTCAATTTGCTTCAAGGATCGCTTTGCATTGATCGCTGCCAGTGGGAAACTGGATCCAACCGGGACACTCAGCCGTGATCGTACAACTTCCTTCCACTAATCTCTGTCTGTATTGTGTTCTCAGCGCTCTGAGAGACGACGACTTCTCTGCTCGCCCTGGCGAGACGCTGACTCTCTGAGATCACTCTCAGCACGGTAAAGGAAAAGTCTGGGACTGTCAGTCTTTAGCACAGGCTGCCCATGCCTCCCTAGCCACAGGGAGTCAGGTGGGGGGGGGGGGTTTGCCGGCCTGCTCACTGTCAAACAAGCTCCACATTACCATCTCCATATGAATATGTTCATATAATAATATACAGTGTTGTGGTTGACAAGCTTCATTGTGTGTGCACACTATCAACAGAGCAGAGGTAGGAGGGGGACGGGGGTCTGGTAGCCAAAGCTAGAGACTCATCGGCCAAGATTTCCCACGCCGAAGCAAAGTCGTTTGCTTCTTATAATTTGTTTTGTTTTTGTCACAGCTCCTCAAGACCGATCAGAGCAGCGGAATGATCCAGTCGACGCAGTGTGCGCGATGTCTGCCAACGTGCTGGGCATCGCCCCATTCTTTAAGTTTGACCGTCTGTGAGCGAAACCGCAGAGAGAGAGTGTCTGAAGAACACTTAACGCACACTAAAGTAAAGTGGGGAGCAGGGAGGGGGCGGATTATATAAGCGACGCAAGTGTTGTTTTGTGACAGTTGTTGTTCCTCTTTCTTTTCTCTTTGGACCCGACTAGAGAAGCGTGTCCTCCTACACTGGTGCACTTAGAAAGAACAGGAGACAAGAGACGAGCGGGACGAGAAGCAGGCTTCAGCCACACAGCCACCTCCCGTAATGGCTCTGATAAGGGCCTCTCTCTCTCTGGGAGGCTGGTGAAATGCATCCATGCTTGATAACGGGCCGTTGGAACACATCAGTGTACAAGTGCTACGGTGATATCCTGAGCTCTCGCAGGGGCCTGTCTGTGCTCTATCTCCAGTGCATGCAGGGCCTGGGGGGGGGGGGGGGCGTAGACACCTCAGATGGAAGAATGGGAAGCTGTGTGTGTGTTTGTGTGTCTGTCTCTGTGTGTGTGTGTGTGTGTGTATGTGTATGTGTGTGTATGTGTGTGTGTGTGTGTGTGTGTGTGTGTGTGTGTGTGTGTGTGTGTGTGTGTGTCAGTGTGTGTGTGTGTGTGTATGTGTGTCAGTGTGTGTGTGTGTGTGTGTGTATGTGTGAGAGAGAGAGAGTGATGAAGGTGGGGGGTCGGGGTGCACTGGCACTTAACGACACACACACACACACACACACACACACACACACACACACACACACAGCGAGAGTGAGTCACACAGACACACAGTCTGACAAGGGAAGACAAGCCTCCATTTTGATCTTTGACCTCCTACACCCCCCCCCTCCCCTTACCCCCCAAGAGGTGACAAAATATAACTCATTCCACCCCACCCCAGCCGGCTGACAGTTCCTGCGGTGCAGAAGGCCAGCGGAGGGGGGGGTGGTGGTGATGGTGGGGGGGAGTGGGGGGGGGTGTTCTGCCGTTGACAATCATTTCATGTTGTCCCGGCTGTCACTCGGGGGATCCTCATCCATCAGCTCCCCTGGTGCTGCCCGGCTGCTCTGTGTGATAAGTTGTGTGTTGTGTGTGTGTTTGTGTGTGTGTGTGCATGCATGCGTGCGCGCGTGTGTCATCAACGGGCTGCTGGGGCTGCTGGGATGACTGGGGGCCACGCTTTTATTTTGTACAGAATCCCAGCCCAATGTGCCGCACGCGTAATACAAGTCATTACAGTTGGCATGGGACCAAAGCGTGTCTCTGTGCCGAATCACTGGGTGAAAGAAAAGGGGGGCAATTTGCTAGGTAATAAAGAGTCTATTTCTGGTTGTTAGTACACAGTTTGAACCAAACAAACAGAGGTAGAACAAATAGAGATGGCTCCAGGTAATTGCAGTAATATTATTATTCTGATATGAATAATGCTGGAAATACATTTCAGTTATGAATCATAAACGTAACATGTTTGTTGTTAGAGTGTTGTTGAAACTATTTCCACTAATACTTTCCACTATTACTATTTCTGATTTGGGCTACTTTTTATATGTGGTCATTCATCAGATGCAGGTCAGATTTCTTTGCAAAGCCACCTCAGTCTGAACAACACCTGAATGAATGCAACTTTTACCTCACTCTCAATCGAAATTCGTCACAGATCCACATTGACGGGAGGCACAAGGTGAACGCAAT
>NC_140287.1:9140549-9265549 GCF_964030765.1 Micromesistius poutassou
AAGAAGGGATCAAGAAGATGACAATGGTTGGAGGCAGTGGAGCAGCGAGGGAGAGTGAGAGAGAGAGAGGGGGGGTAGAGGTAGAGGGAGAGAGAGGGGCGGGGGGGGGGAGAGAAAGGAGGGTGTTAGGGAAGGGGGGAGGGAATATACAGAAGTGGGGAGAGAGAGGGGAGAGAGAGAGAGAGAGAAAGAGGGGGGTGGGGGAGAGAGCAGCTGGTTGCTGCAGTATTCCTCGTCTTGCCTCCTCTTCCTCCAGTGCTGCCTTGCCCGGGCCGAGGCAGAGGGGGACCAGCAGCTCAGCGCCTCGCGGAGAGGAGAGAGGACTGAGGGGAGAGAGGAGAGAAGAGAGCGGTCAGCCCAGGAGATCCTCACATGTGCGCTCCTCTCTCATCCTCCCGCTCTGCACACTGTGTGTGTGTGTCCGTGTGTGTGTGAGCCTGGCTCACTCGGGGGGGGGGGGGGGGGGAGATAGAGGCAGCGCGAAAGAGAGACAGAGAAGGAAGGGAGGGAGGGCTGTGTGCGCTTGTTTCTGTGTTTCTGTGTGTGTGTGTGTGTGTGTGTGTGTGTATGTGTGTTAGATAGAGAGACAGAGATTGAGGGAGGGGAAGGCAGCGACACTTGGTAAAAAAAAAAAGGGGAGGGATGAAGGAATTACACAGAAGATAAAGAGAAAAATAAATAAAGAGCGAGAGTGAGTGAGGGAGAGAGATAGAGAGGGAGGGAGAGGGATAGAGATAGAGAGAGGGAGGGAGGCAGAGAGAGAGGGGCAGAAAGAAAGGGAGAGAGAGAGAGAGACTACTGGATGCACAGGGAAGAGGAAATGAGGACAGCAAGATAGATGCAGACTGCAGCAGCGCCCACTGATGCTGAAAATAAGAAACATTTCATTAGCGAGGTATTAAAGTCCTATCTCACAAGACATCGTCTGATCACTCACGCAGACATGCGGGCCACACGAGATAGGCTGGGAAAGAAGCGTTAGAAATCATATCAATTCAAACCGTACACCAGCATGCTACCTGCGTGTAGGTGTTCCTTCATTTACCAGAAGCCTCCTCATTCATGTCGTGGTCTGTTACAAATTAATAACGCTAGCCATGTGCTTTCCTTTCATTGGCCTCCAAATGAGGCGTCAAACTTTAAAACGCGATAAAAGGAAAATCATCCAAGCGTTCAATGGTGCACTCCAAACAAATAAAGCTTTTTTTTCCTGCAATAAATGAGATCGTGAAGCCCCCCCCCCCCTCCCCCCCAGGATTAGACTCCAGAAATACATTGCACGTGGCCAATTTGTGAAGGCATGCATGTAGAATGAACACGGGCACACATACACGGACACACACACACGCACACGTACATATGGTTGCGTATATTTTCACAGAACCAGTTAATAAGCTATCAGAGAATTCTTCGCTTCCTGCTTCATCTGTTGTCAAGTGGTGTGAGTGTGTAAAAGTGTAAAAGTGTGTAAAAGTGCGTAAGTCTGTTGGACTCATTGCATCCATATCTAGAAGATTGTGGACGATACGTCTTTTGCAGAGCCGCGATTCTCCACAAACATAGAAGTACAAGTCCTCGCAGGCCTACTACACAAAAGACAATAGGCCTGCAATACATTCTGTGTTTGTTTAACAATCGTCTATATGGTCCTAATTCTACCAACTCGGGACACACAGTGGTGCAAGGGGCAACACTTATATATCCGAAGATTAAAAAAATGGTGAGCCATTTTTTTTAATGGTGCATTCCGTGCACCATTATCTTGCTTTAACCGATTTTAAGGCGTACCGATTAAAAAATGGTGCAAGGAGTGCATAATTTAAAAAAATGGTGAGACTGTGGTGCACTCATTGCACCCTTATTAAGGCCTATCTTGTGCACTCATTTTACATGTTTATGGCCTATCCTAATATCCTTATTATGATCATAATATCCTTATTATGATAGGCCTTGCAATGAGAAAGGTGCAAAGAGTGCACAGATGAGTGCACACTCCCAATGTGAACAAACCGGGCATACTTACACGTGGCAGGCGACCTTTCCTCACCATGGCTCTGTTACAGCCACGGCAGAATACGTTATCCGTATTGATACAGTGGTGGTGGTGGTCGCCCATCCCCGCCAGCCCCACCCCCCGCTATACATAACAACAGTGTACACGTGCGCAAACACTCTACACTCCCACCATCATCATCATCATCACCACCACCCACGCTACGTTGACTTGCAATCAACCTCACGTAGCGCCGTCACGGGCTCTCCAGCCTCGGGACCCGCGTGTGATTAACGAGGTGGCGGGCTGACGGGCAGACAGGGTGGGATCATTGGGGTCGTCTAATCTGCTTTAAAAGGGAGTGGAGTCGGGACGGAGGGTGAAGGGAGGGGAGGCTTCTTTTTAATCTCCGTTAATGCTAAATTATTGAGCAGCTTTTTCCGAAGTGTGTGTGTGTAGCGACTAGCCACCAAGCCAACGTGGGGGGCTGTTTACTGAACGTGCATGCGCGCAGCCGCGCACTCACATGCGCTCGGCTCGAAACAATCTGACAATCTGAGGAGATGCAAACTGCTTTTTAAAAGAGAAGAAAAGCCAATTTACTTTTGGTTGAAATACAGCCTCGATGCAGGGTTCAGTGATTCTTGCTGTTAGCCAGGGCTGGCTCTAGCCATTATGGTATTATGGTTCCCAGGGCGAGATTAGGATTCTCTCCCCCCCCCCCCCCCCCCCCCCCCCAGGGGGGTTTGAAGTATTGAACGTTAACAGTTGGTTGACGCCAATGGGCGTCCAACAGTGCAACAGAAAGGGGCCCGCAACAGAGGCAGACGGCACCAGTAGGCTACCGCCTCATTACCACCAAACTACAGTCCGCGGGCCACGTGCGGCCCGCCCTATTGTTTAAAGGTTGTATCAGCAATTCTAGGCCGAAACATAAATGATCACATTCATCTGATCTTTCCTCACAATCCGCTAGCTGCCGGCCCCATAAGCAGGCCAACAAAAAAACTACCAACCACTCAAAACCAAAATAAATAGTATTCCAATCAATCACTGCCAAGGGGTGGGTGTTGTGGGGTTTTGCGCTCCGTTCATGATCGTTTTTACTGGATGCACAAAACACGGAAGGGAGGGGCGAGCTGCCTCTTTTTGTTTGGGATCCCGCTTCAAATACCAACAGAAGTGATGTCACCCAACATCGCTGACAACCTTTAATCTGGCCCATCAGGCATTTAAAAACCCTAACCATTTTTTTTGTTTTGCATGAGTGAGATAGACAGGAAAGTATATAAGAGAGAGGGGAGGACATGCAGCAAAGGACCACGGGCATGGTAGAGGCAGCAAGTCTTTTATGTCCAGAAAACAAAAGCAAATTTGAAAACGTAGGTTTATCACACAGAAAAGTTCCTCGCCTCGTATAGCTCATCGACGACATGTCAGTTAAAAAAAAATGATGTGGCCCCTAAGCCAAAAAGTTTGCCCACTCCTGTTCTACAGTAACAAAATATAGACAAAAAACATCAGACAGGCCAATTGTTTCAAGAAAAAATATATATTTTCAATTTCTATAGATTAAAATTACTCAAACAAACACATACATTTTCAAAAAATATATTTTTCTAAGGGCAAGAATGAAGACAGTTGATCAAGGAAAGTCTTAAAAGATGGAGGGGAATCATTCTTCCAAAATAAAAGTATGCATTTCTTTGCAAAATAAGTGATCAAAATGAGTATCCTGCATTTTTTATGATCTAACTGTAAATTATGTGTGTAATTTAGTAAATATAAGCTGCTGCTCAAATGAAATTGTATGTCCATGACTGACTGAGTAAAAGAATGGATTGAGCTCCAATAGCTTTTTAGAAGATTGCAGTCCCAAAACATATGCTTGAATGTCCCCTCCACCTTTTTACATCTCTGACATACTGCTGAGATGTCCTTTGATATTTCATGCATTTTTGATGGAGTTAAGTAGGTTTTGTGGATAAACTTAAAATTTGCTTCCTTCATTTTATTACTTGTAAATGGGAAATGAATTCTATTGCAGATATTTAACCATGTATTGTCTTCAAAGGTTCTCCCTATGTCCTTCTCCCATATTCTCTTTAACAATTAGAAAGAAGATTGACCTTCTCTTGTCAGAATATAATAAAATTCACTGATCTTTCCTTTTATTGTGTCTGAGGATAACAAAGTGTCCTCCATTTCAGATAGTCCAAACCGTATTTTTTTTTCTTTAATGGGAGCGATTGTAATGCTTCGGATTTGTAGGTATTTAAAAAAGTGTTTATTGGAGATGTCATATTCTGATATTAATTCAATAAATGATTTCAACTGCAAATTCCGATTTAACAAGTCTTTAAAATGTATTATGCCAGAGTTTGTCCATTGACATGTATTGACCAAAGTAATTTGAGTATTAAGGTCTGGATTTTGAAAGATCAGAGAACGTATAGAAGTACAAGAGGCAATGCCAATTTTCTTTCTGCAGGCTTTCCAAGTTTCTCCAAATGTTTCTCCAAATGTTTCTCCGAGTGTTGATTACGGAGAAACATTTGTCCATATTTTTTATCTTTTCAAAGTGGTTTATAAATAGGAGGGAGCTGAGAGGCAGTGGTTCGAATGGTTTTGATTCCATATGAACCCACATGGATTCATGTCTTTCCATTAACCATTAAATCAGGTTCCTTATTTGGGCTGCCCAGAAATAGTATTGGAGGTTGGGTAAGGCCAGACCTCCAAAAGTTTCGGGCTTCATAAGAGTCAATAAACTGATTAATATTCCTGTTTTTTTATTCCTCCAAATGAATCTAGAGAGACAGATATTAATTAAATTGAAAAACTCTACCGATAACGAACATGGAAGCATCTGGAAAATAAAAATAAATCTTGGGAGGACATTCATTTTAATTAAGTTTATTCTGCCCAAAAGTGATAATGGCAGAGAGGCCCACTTTGATAGAGGGGAGTGTAATTTTCTACTAAATTAAAAACTAAATTATCCAAATCTGGAGTAATAATTATCCCCAAGTACTTAAAGCCTTTTGGTGTAGAGTTAAACTCACTAGAAGAAAGCATTTCTTCAGTTGGTGTTGTGTGTAGGAAAATGGCATTGGATTTATCTTGTACCCTGAATAGCTACCAAATTCTTTAATTGTATTTAGGAGGTGAGGAATAGAATTGTCAAGATCAGTGATATATAAGAGAATGTCATCAGCATATAAGGACAATTTATGCTCAGTCAAACTTAAAACCTTGGATGTTGGTGTTGTCTCTAACAAATGCAGCCAGTGGTTCAATCACCATGGCGAAAAGTAAAGGTGACAAAGGGCACCCCTGCCTGGTCCCTCTAGTTAAAGTGAAGAAGTTTGAGCAGTAGCCATTTGTTATGACTGCAGCTTTAGGGCTATTATAGATGCTTTTAATCCAGTCAATAAGGTTACCACCCATTTTAAATTTCTCCAGAACAGAAAAAAGAAAGCTCCACTCAACCCTGTCAAAAGCCTTCTCTGCGTCTAAAGATAACAGAAGAGAAGGCTTCCGCTGGTTGTCGATGCAATTTATTACATTCAGAGTTCTTCTTATGTTGTCAGCTGCATATCTCCCCTTTATAAAACCGCACTGGTCTGGGTTGATTAGTTTAGGTAGGATTGACTCCAGCCTCCTAGCTAAAAGTTTGGTGATAATCTTATAGTCCAGTCCAAGAGTCCAAGAGACTTATAGGCCTGTATGATGAGCATTGCAGGGGATCTTTGCCATCTTTAAGTAGAACACTAATGTGAGCTAAGTTCATTGTCTGAGGGAGTGTTTTTTCCTTGCAGAAGTTATTCACCATTGCCATATAGATGGATCTCAGGCCAAAACTCTTTATAAAAATCTACTGAGAAACTCTCTGGTCCTGGGCTTTTATTTAACGGCATTGAGTTAATTGTGGCCAGTATTTCAGCTTCTGTGAATGGTGAATTTAAGGAGTGTTGGTCTGAAGCTGAGACTTCAGGTAGCTCGATTTTACGGAGGTAATCCTCCAATTTTTCCTGTGAGTATCCCCTTTGTGATTTGTAAAGATTATTATAGAAGTTGAAAAAGGTTTGTTTGATCTCTCCAGGGTGGTAGGTTGTTTTATTATCACTAGTGTATATATATACATCAGGATCGTCTGGTAAACTTCAAATGTATTCTTCAAGCTTTTTGGATAGCTTAGATTAAGTGCATAGATCATAGGCGTCAGTTACGCTGGGGACGAGTACCCACCAGTTTTCGTCAAGATTCATTTTGTACCCACCACTTAAAAAGTCAAGAAAATTGAGTTTAATTAATATGGATTATTACACGGCTCTTCTCAGTGCTGTGGATTGCGCTGTTCACTTGCATGGTCCTTCCCGACTTTCCAGCGGTGAATTATTTTTCGATAATTGACCGTTGCATATAATGACCGCTGTCAAGGAAAGTCGCTCTGATTCATGTCTCTCGTATCACTCCGCAAGTAGTCTGGTAACTTATCAACCCCAGTGTATTTGGTTGCTAAGCAACGTCAACGTCTTTGGTGGACTATTTCTCTGCTGATCAACACTATGAATGGTAATAACAAATGAATTGTAAAAAGACATACCGTGTGAATTTTTTTTTTCGTTTTGGCAAGTAGCCGTGTAATAAGTGGGATAATGTATAGAACGTCGCCGGTCATTATCTAGATAGAACAAGCCCCTTCAGGGCAAGACACCTTCGCTTCATGCGGTGTCCGGTCCGCTCTGTCAGGGCTCATTTTCCCGATAATGACCGGCGTTCTATACATTATCCCTTACTTATTTTTGTATGAGCTGCCAGCGTGGCTTGGACAATGAATGAGGTATTAATACCAATACTCTTTGGCTGGGATGCAATGATGAGGCATCAGACAATCAAGTCATTTTAGCCTGAATACATAGGCCTAGGTATAAAGCACCAGAGCAGGTTGGTAGTACCATGGACATACAGAGCGATAACCTGTAGAACTAAATGGATGTGGTAGGCGACACCATGGGATTCATCTGCAGACCACTGGCACATAAATAAAGGTAAGACGCAATATTTATTGCTTAAGATTTGCTAGTGCTGTGGTGAGGTGTTTTGTGTTTTTTGCACTCAAGTGGTCGGCTGTTTCAACTCTTGCAATTGATGTTAGCCATAGCCACCAAGTAGCCTAACTTATCGGTTATTACAGTTTGCGTTCGTACAGTGTTGGGTATAGTGGAGATGACGATAGTGGAGTAATTAGTGGAATAACTGTGGTGGGGAGTGCATGAGTTTTGGTCAGAATGCCTGATGTAGGATGGATGCGTGTTGTGAATTCAGAACAGCCAGCTCATGATGTGATACAGCGTTCAGCTGTGCAACAAATATTTGTTGCTTTTTCAATCTTTTTTCGACATCTGTAGAGCTGTGTGTAGCCACACGTTTGCCCCTTCACAACTTAAACACATAGTTAATTTGCTTTCCTAGCTCCTCTTTGTTTGTGTTGGTAGCTTTCCACTGTCGGTGGAAAAGCCTAACCCTAACCCTAACCCTATCAGTCAGGCAAACTCACACGCTGACTCCTAACCCTAAACCTAACCCTAACCGTAACCCTCACCCTCACCCTAACCCTAACCGTAACCGTAATATTCATGATTCTTCCGGATTCCACCTACGAAAAACACATTCGCTCCCCGGTCACATACAAAGCGGGTAACATAGGACCCAGGGAACATAGGGATGACCCCCTTTTATTCATTAGTAAGCTACATGGGTATGCCGTCTTTCAGAACCTTTCATTACCTGCATTAAAGAGAAAAAAAAAAAAAGATTGCATCCTCATTGTACCCAGCACTTCTGAAAATGCACTTCTGAAAATGCACTTTCGAATGTGTCTCTGTCCCCAGCACATTTCAAACCAAACTGACGCCCATGGCATAGATCAACCCATAAAGCATCACGCACGCATGGTTGATACTCTCGAGGTTGTGGAGAACTTCGACCCCTTCCAGGACCACACCGACATCTGCTAAGCGTCCACCAGGACCATCAGGATCATCACCCTCAGCTCGAACGGTGCAGATTGCCATGGTTGTCCCTGCGACGTCTGCCTCGGCCTCACTGCATTTGATGTCCTGAAAGATGGAGGGAACAAAGAACAATGAGCTGTGTCACCCTAACCTTGACCTTTGACCACCAAATTCTAAGCAGTTCATCATTGAGGCCAAGTGCGTGTTAATTTGAAGAAATTCCCTTAAGGCACTGTAGATATAGTGTTCATGAGAATGAGATGGACACAAGTTCAAGGTCACAATGACCTCAAGATCTTTGACTCCCTAAAAGCCTGGAAAACAAAACA
Organism: Micromesistius poutassou; assembly: GCF_964030765.1. NCBI lineage: Eukaryota > Metazoa > Chordata > Actinopteri > Gadiformes > Gadidae > Micromesistius > Micromesistius poutassou. Next base: position 9,148,892 of record NC_140287.1, read on the forward strand.
AAAAGTCAAAAAGTTACATTATGTATAAATGGAGTTGTACATTCAATGATCAACTATTTAAGTATGATAAAAAAAGTGGTGTTTGAGCATTGTTGATCACAATGAGGGTCACGTTAAAGAATCTCAATGACATTTTTTACCGTGTTTGTGGGTACTCTGTGCCGTAAAGAACGGCATGTTGTGTCACATTGCTTAAAAGTAATACTCTTAATCCTTTAATTTAGTGAATTTGTAATGGTGCACATGAAACATAAGAGAGTAACTTACATATTCATAGGTTCGTTTTCCTCTGAGGGTAAGATTCCGTGCTTCTTTAAGACGCAAGGATTTCCGGGGAGATAGAAGAGACTGCACTTTATCCAAAGAAGCCTTTGACCTGCCACAATCAAAAAATGGAGTCAACAAAACATCCCACATTAAAATGTAAAAAAAGAAAAAATACAGGACCAGGAACCCATTTTATTTAGAGATCTGTGAAGTAAATGAAAACATTCTCATAAGTAACCAATATCTGAAAGAGCCAAATAAGAAACTGTTCTTTGATACAAGGTAGGGGAGAAAGGACAGTAGGAAAGAGGCAAACCTCTTCTGTCCACCCCACACTCCCTCACTCCTACCCTCTGCCATCTCTCCTCACCTCCTCTCTCCTAATCTCCTCTCATAGGGTAAGGTTTACTCCTCCCTCCTATCCAACTCTCTCCAAACCTATATTGTGCTGTCCTCCCTCTCTCCTAACCTCCTTCTGTTTCCTGTTAGGAAATAGAAGGAACTAACCTTTCCCTATCCTGACCTTCTCTCCCCTAACCCATCAACCCTTCAAAATGCCCCCTTCTAGAATCAGTCCCAACAGCCAAAACAAAACAAAGTATCCTTACTACTACACTGTTTTATGACTTACCTCTTGACATCCGGCTTTGGGTTTACCAACTGCCTCAGATCCTCAGCTGCCTTTTGACAGAGAAAAACAATAATTATCCCATTATTTCTCTCCATAATTACACTACAAGGTATGGTAAAGACATGAATGGCATTATCTTTGTAAACTACATTGTAGAAAAAAACATTTAGCCCTACTTTTACAACTTTTAAAATCACATGCTTTATATATGTGTGAAGTTACACTGTGGTAGGAGTGTGTGAAGTTACACTGTGGTAGGAGGTAACACACAATAAAGCTATATGTGTGATGTGTGTGGGAGACAGAGAGAGGGAGAAGACCAGGGGAGAGAGAAAAAGCAGGACAGAGAAGACAGAGAGAGAGAGGGAGACAGCCAGACACAGAAAGAGGGAGGGGGTGAGACAGAAAGGAGAGAGTAGGGGGAGACAGACAAAGTGTGATAGGATAGAGAGAGACCAGTTGATCAGTCTTGTGTTGGTTAGAGTTCCAGTCAACATGTCCACTTACTGTCAATAACTTCAAGGAAGACAAGAAGGCTTCCCTCTCTCTGATGTTCTCAAGGCGTTTGAGTTCATAAGCAGACAGTCCACAACATGAATCCTAGTGAAACACACAGACACACACAGGAGATTCAAGCTGATCAGAATCAAGAATCAACCTGACAAAATCTGAAAGGCCCTTCTTACTAATAACATTTCCAAAACAGGTGTCAATTACATAACTGCTGCTTTATGAGAACTATCACGTTTCTGTGTCCTCACCTTCTTGTTTGGGGCAAGAATCATCACTGGCATATTGGACACGCTTAGGTGCCAGGACCTGACCCTTAACCTCAGGCTCCTCCGGACCATGTGGATTTACTTCGTACAAGTGACCACTACCACCATTGCCTTGAGGGAATTTCTTACTCAAAACAAACAACCCATTGGACTCAATGACAAACTATTGGTGGTCAAGGTCAATGTGACCTAATGTCCATCCCATTCTCATGAACGCCACATGTTATCAGGCACACCTGGAGGGAAATTAATTACATCTGGCACAAAGGACAGAAGGATGACATACTTACCACGTATTCTTTGACTAGTGTGTCCAGGTCTTCATTGAGGTAGATACTCAGACAGCTCAGCACACAATCACGCCTCACGTTGACGTCTTCACTCTGAAACAAACATTATGATTCCATGCCGGTCAGTGTCAGAGACACACTAACACGCATGTGCTGAGGCCAGCCAAGCCACTGACATTTCCCCCCTTGACCATCCACTCACCTGGTTTCACCCCACTCAGTTAAAGCTCACACTAGGGATGGGCGATACTTTATCGTTTACGATATATCGTCAAAAACATTCCCCTCGGTAAGAATTTGTCATCTCTCTCTCTCTCTCTCTCTCCTAATCAGACACTCAGATCGGTCAAACAAAGCAGAGACTATCCAGGTAGATTCACAGACTAAACTCTGATAATCTACCTGTGTGTGTTCTCACTTTGTTTATTTCATGTAACAGCTTCTAAATCTGAGTCTGACTAAATACGCCGCTAAATAATGACTCGAAGAAGTTTCATTAGAGAGAGAGACTCGTCATTGAATTGGTGTTTATTTATCGTAATTTTTATCATTACCGTTATAAATACCAGAAATTATCAGGATAAATTTTTTAGCCCATATCGCCCATCTCTAGCTCACACAGTTATGAGCCAGTTCACTACACAGTCATTTTGAAAGTGCCTATCCTTTTCCAAACCGTTAACAAAGGAGCTTTCCCATATGGCTGAGTCAAACAAACCATATGTGTTTTAGGTTAGACCAAAAAATACTTACATTATGAGTCTTTGCCATCACTGCTCTGATCTTTCTTCCTGCAGCTCCACCTTTGGTATGGAAAACCGTGATCAGGTCATCAGTCAGGCGGTCCAGTTATCCAAGGCATTTGGAGGTCAGAGGTACAGTCGTCAGCCGCATAAACTCCAGGTTGATCTGTAAAAGACAACACAGACAGGATACAGACTTCAACAGGGGCGGCTGTAGCTCGGTTGGTAGAGGGGTCATTCATAGACCAAAGGAGAAGAAGAAGAAGTTTGAATCCCAGCTCTGACTATCCACATGTCAAAGTGTCCTTGAGCAAAGCAAGCACGCTGCACAGCAGCTGACTGCCGCCATTGAACTGTGAAAGTGTGAACTGGGTGAATGAGAGAAAGCCATTGTAAAGCACTTGGGGTTGGGTGCACAAAAGCACTATTTAAGTGTAGACCATTTACCAGATGTGTGACATTGAATACATGAGTTACTAAACTTCAGATTCACACTTACCTCATTGACGTCAAAGAGTGCTGGCCATTTGTTTAGGAACTCTGGAATCTTTGGCTCCTGGAGAATCTCCTGTCTCCTAAGCGAGAAGGTACGCTGCATCTTCTCCTTGATCACAGTCTCGTCCTTTTTCTTTTTCTTTTTTTTTTTTACCTGAAATGGAATGAAACTTCATTGTCATTTTACAGTACAGATACTTGTATAATGAGATTTGGTCAGAAACTCTCTGCAAGGGTACACAATACAATTGAGAAACAGACAATAGAAAGGGAAAAGCTAAGCTAGATGCTAGACAATATGATTAGGGAGTAAGAATAATATACAAACTGAGTGTAATAGATACTGAAAAATGAACTGTACAAACTAACCAAAAAACAGCTAAAGTGTCCAGTGCAAAATGAACTGTTTGGCTGCTTGAGTTGAGCTGGACAGGAAGTATAGTGCAAAACATGACGGGTGAAAAACTGATCATGTACATACTGGCCATGCCATGAACATAGTGTAATCATGGATAGGTAAGATACAAGGTAAGATACAATGTATTGCACATCACACCTCTGTCAGTAGAGCCACCCTTTCCACCTCCAAACTGTCTCTTGTTTCACCATTAGGGATGTTTGGACAGAAATTTACATCTCCCTTCCTGGGCTTCTTGATGTTGGCTGCTGGAGTCTGCTGGCCACTTCGCTTGTTTTTCAGAGACTTGATGGCAACCTTGGGGTGTCCAGCTCGGCTGAGGAGAAGAAGAATTATATTTTTCAGCACCTTTCACTGACCAGGATCACAAATTGCCTCACAATTTAAACACAATGGGCTCTATTTTGGTTTTGTCCTAAGCTCCACGTCTTTAATACATTTATGCTGCCGCAAAGTGACACAAGACCTTAAACGCAAGTCCTTGAATCTGTCGGACTGGCATTTAATATCTTGCACCACCTTGCGGTGGCACAAATATATGTTAAAGCATAAGCCTTGGCACTTAGGACAGCAACAAAAAATAACCAATTAAATAAAACACAAACCTCAGCTTGGTGCGGAAGTTCATCATTTTTATTTTCAGGTAATGCTTCCAGCCACAGTATCCAGTTTGTGTTGCTTTTTCCAGTAAACATGGATGTGACTGTGTCAGAGCTTTTGCCACTTCTTTTAACTGCTCATCCCTCGAGTAAGCTGTGTTACTTTATTATTTCCTCAGCAAGGCCTTCAAGAATATCTGAGCGTACTTTCAGCGTAGGAGACAGGCAAATTCCGTGTGCCTTGAACTCATCATTTCCTGTCTGGAGCATAATCTCGTCACAGGATAAGAAGCGGGGCACGACAAAGGTTTTAGGCCAGGAGCAGGAACGGGTCTCAGGCGATGATGACAAGATGATGGTATCATTGCTGGTGTCTGAATCACATGGTTCTTGTGATGAAGAGCTGGCATTGGAAGGAGTACCTGGGATTGTGCAGCAGGCATCTCCTGTGAGAGGCATGGACCTGGTTGTATCATTAAGTATGTACACCATTTTCAAAGTACCTTTATCTTGAAGTTCTGATGTTGACAAGAGATTCATGAACTGATCATCCATGTCTTTGTCTTTGTACTGAAGTCTGAACTGCTCAGTCACTTGAAAGAAAGTCTTGATTTTAAGAGCCAAGTCCTCCAGAGTTCTTGGTATTCCGGATTCAATGGTGACTTTTCTTGCATCATCTTCACCTCCAAAGAGGACTCTGAAGGTTACTTTTCCTGCCATCCTGCCTTGCTAATCTAAGGTGGAGACACAAACAAAGAGTAGACAGGTATTAGTCTTCTTATTCAAATACTCAATCACTCAGGCAGAATACATGGTCAGGACACAGTCATTGCCTAGATCTGATGGGGCTAGGACAGTGAGGTGGAGGGTAAGAGAGGTTAGTAGAGCAAGGGCTCAGAGAGCAAGGAGGAACAAAGGAGGTTAGTAGAGAGGAGGCTAGAGGAGACTAGGAGAGTGAGGAGTTCAGAGAGTGGAGACCAGGAGAGTGAGGAGTTCAGTAGGGAGCAGAGACTAGGAGAGTGAGGAGTTCAGTAGGGAGCAGAGACTAGGAGAGTGAGGAGTTCAGTAAGGAGCAGAGACTAGGAGTGATCAGTAGAGAGCAGGTATGAGTACAGAGAGGTACCCACAACGTTTATGTGGTGGATACAAACCAAATCTGTTACTGAAGAATTTTACACAGCACTGTAAATGATCAAAATCAAACCTCTGATGACAATGTGCCTCTTCAGGGTCACCATACGTCTGGATCCAACTGTGTAGGCCACAAGTGGATAGCAATCCGTCAGCTCCTGAACAAGGGCAACCTCTCTTCCTGGTGACAAAGTCAACTGAAAGGCCCTAAAATGGTCCTGATACCAAGCAAAATATAAACAAACTATGAAGCTCAACTCATCTCTCACTGTACATATTTGTAGGATCTCCGCAAATTCAGGCATTCCAGCAGTTGAACCACATGCCAAAATCATCCCATTTCTGTAGTTTATCCTTTAGTGGTGCAATTCTTTGTGAGATTTACTTGACTAATGTCTGGATACTTCTGTCTGAGAGCCAATACAACCTCCTCATTCAGAACATCAACCGGGACTACGGAGACATTCTTAACTTCCACATTTGATGCACTGAGACTAGATGAATGCAAGTGATAACTGATCAATTGCTGGTGTTTGTTTGCCAGAGTAAGTGCAATATTCCTGAAATTATTTGTGTGTTGAGCTACTTGTTTAAAAAAAACTGTGTTTTGCCTCAAATCTTATCGTCCATACACCCACAAGAGGCCCAAAGCACCTGATCAAGTGTGAGTAATGCTCAAGATAGTGGTGTTTAGGTTTGAACTTCGCACCTGGGATAAGCTCAAGTAATCTGTGTCTGTGCTCAGACACTTTTAACATCAAGGTAGGCAATTGTCTCGTGGGTGTGAACAGGTGCCACAACCAACTCTACAATTTACTTCAGGTCTAGTATCACTTGCCAAGCCAGCTCACCCTCTGGTCATTTGTTTCTCCAAACAAATAGTGCTCTTAATCTGGGGGGTAGCCTGTGCTGATGTGAAAATGTTGAAGATGTTCAGTTAAAGGGCAAGCTCTCTTCACTCCAAAGCAACTCGTTTCAGTATCCTGTGCAATCTTCAGATGTGCGTCATGTATTTCTTTGGTTTGTAGAGAAAAAGCACCTGAATGAACGTCCTTTGACTGTATCTCTACTTTCTGAGGAGTACAAAATCGACAAATATATTGCCCAGAAAAGCTCTCTATTAAACCAGCCAAACCGTGGGCACCCAAATTGTCAGCAATTACACTATGCACTGTTCCTTTGACAAAAGTTCCAAGCGTTGGAATGAACACACCTTGCTCTTCTAATGTAACAAGATCATGTAAAAGTGGCTCTAATATGTTTCCATATCCATATGCCTTTACATCGTCACTCTTGCACAAAACTGCCAAATAAATTGAGGTGAGTAAATCCGCTAATTCATTAACAACAACAGTATCAACCTCAATGTTTTTGCTTTTGAAAAAATCTGAAAGACTGCTACAAGTTATTGGCACAGACACAGTACTCAGCAGGTAGTGTAGCTCTTCAACCAATGCATCTTCTGCTGTAGATGGAACATGAAAAATGTTTTCTCACTTCAATAGAACAGAGGCAAGTCTTTTTTCTACAACTTCAGGAAGGTCCTCTGAGTTATCAATATCACTATCTGCATCTGACAGACTATCATCTATGTCTGCAGAGGATGTGGGCCCATCATCAGGACTAGCAGACTGAACAGTGACCTTAACTACACCTGCCTTAAAATCGGATAAACTGTGGGGATTATGTTTACGATTTTTATGTGACTTAAAAGTACCATATATTTTTGTCTGAAATGCACATCCCTCAAACATACAAGTTACATTTCCAAAAGGTTCTTCCAGGTTGTGAATGTGCAAGGACACTCTACATATACACATGGATATCGGCATGTGCGGCCATGATGGAAATGTCTCAGCCTAAAATGTTTTAGCAACTCATACCTGGAAGATAGTGAACTGTCACACAATTTGCATGGCCACATTCACACAGCACCTGTGAATGAATACAAAGAACAATAAGTCAGTTATGTTATTAACACACAAACAATAAGCTCCCCCCTGGCTACAAAAACATCAGTTTTCAAAATGCATGTATAATCTACAACACTACTGAAAAACCCACACATCCAACCTTCTAAAATATCAGAAATTTTAGGCCATTTGAAATTTCTGTTATCAATGAATTTATCCCTAAAACTTTAGCTTTGATATCTTAAACAATTTTAAAATCACATGAACTGTCAGTCAGTGTGTGTATATATATATATATATATATATATATATATATATATAGAAAATTGATGCACTGACACAAGTTAGATTCAAACATTTCTATGTAAACAAACTGAAAAAGTGTGCGTGGCTGGACGACCAGCCCTGCCTAGAAAGGTCCAGCCCCGCCCACAATACTATTTTAGCATACCTGTTCCGGTTGTGGTTGAGAAGAAGGAAGACTGAAAGTCCAGATTCATGTCGCTGAGTGTTGAATGTCAAAGCCTCATTCACATGAGTGAAAAAAGTTTTATTGCAGATAATTGTTGTTGTTATGAAGCTAAACTGTAGGTTTATTACGGTATATTTTACAGGTCCTGAAGCCTAAACTTAAGAGGATTCATCTTCTTGATTCCTGCTCCAAGCTTAGTGGCTATGGAGACTGGCATTATTTATCCATGTTCAGTTTTCAGTCTTAAATTGAGGAACCGTTAATTGTTCCGTTAAGTTGTTGTGTTTTGCATGGTGTTATATTATTATTATTCATAATGTTTAGGAACCGTTCAATATTCCTAGTAGAGAATTAGCAACCGTTCAATGTTGCTTCTGCTGTGTTCAAAAAAGGCTTCTGGTGATGTGTTCATTACATTTGTGGCGATCAAGGTAGCACAGCCTGGAGTCATACTATGCACACCTGCTCCACTGTTACTTAAACCAATAATGGAAGCCAATTAATAGGCAATTTATTGTCTGTGCTGATGGACAAGGTGCTATTCAAAATGAAGCATGGAACAGCAATCATGTGAGGTCTTTAATAGTGTATTTCAGCATGCTATCCTTTTGTCTTTTATAGCACCATTGCAACACAGAGAGTGTCAGGATCCTGGGCATTTGTTTCAAACAAGGTGATGGAAATGTTGGACTTTTATATGCCTTGTGAAATGTGCTATGCATTGATGTAGTATCAAGAAATGTAATTGTATTAAATGTATTTAAATATAATTGAGTTGTCAATAACTGGACTGTGGTGTGTTCATGCTAATAGTAAGTGATAAAAAATAAGTGATCGGATTGTGCACCTCGGCATCAAACATAATAATATTATTTATATGTACAGTAACAACTCTGTATCAACTCTGTTCTATCATATGAAAAGAATGTAAACTGTTGTTTATAATATGGATTACAGTACGCACTATACATGGCACTGGACTGGACCTTTGACTTCACTCAGGTCAGCAATTTAAATCTGAAATTGTTAATGTGCGTACCAAAAAACCCCTAGTTTCTATAGTAAAAGTTGAGGATTTTCATGTGCTAGATGCTTCATGAGAAGCATCTTGCTAACGTCAGCCCTATGACATTTCTACGTAGGAATAGGAAAGATGGATAGAGCCCATAACACAGCAGGAGCAGGAGTTGGCAACATCTATTGAGCAGGTATTTGATTTATTAATCATTTATTTTTGATTTTGTTTGTTTGCATGTGTTTCTATTTTTGGGAATACAATATTTATTGAATACATTCAGTGCTCATTCAGTATTTCTATTAATGCTGTTTGGCTTAATACTAACTGGAGATGGTGTCTTTCAATAGAATAATCTTATTTGTTCCAGTTGCCATCTTGCCTGTTGGAGATCATATTTGCTGAGGTGGTCCTTCATGATGGAGACGGAGCTTTAATTGACCCTGTCCCTGGTGTGTTCCTGCTTCAAAGCAGTGGTGGAAATGGAATACTTCAGGAGTAAATTGCATTTTCTGTGGCTTGACAGTAAGATTACAAAAATGGCTGTAGCTATACAGTTATGGTTATATAATGCATGTTTTCCATGTTAAATCAATTTGAGAAATCATCTTTTTCTCAAAATTGTCTCCAACAGGTGTTGCAAACTGGACCAAGTTTTCAGCAGAATACAGAGCAGACTTTTACCAAATGTACACTCTGGATACGTTTAGAGAGTGCAGGGTGACATTCAAAAACTGCATACCGGTATGAAAAATTGTGCATGGAAATGTAATGAGTACTTCTTTTCAGGTATTGCTACCTAATGATGCCAGATGCTTGTTTGTTTTAAAACTTTTGATAGAAGTTGTTGCATAGTGTGTTGACCAAGTACTGGAAAACTCAATTATTCCTATTCCATGGGCATCCATAAGGCATTAATGATGGTCTCATGCAGTAGTAAAATAAAAAGAATAAATATGGATATAAATAATTTAATAACTAATAATTGTAGAAGTATTGTTGAAGTAAACATTGCAATTACAAGTAATAAAACCCAAGAGACACAAAAATAGAACCTTAGAGTGAGTATCTCTATGGGTAGAATACTGACCAGAGGACTTCTAGACACCAAGGGTTTCTTCAATGTGATAATCCATAGAAAATAAAGGGGGGCTGTTTTTATTTAGCGACAGGCTGCAGGAAAGGGGAAAAGAGGGGGGCTGCAGGGCATCTCAGAACTCGCACCCTGGCTTCTGCTCTCAATTCTGCCAGCTCTGTGCAGGGCTTTCACAATAAATGGGCCATGGGTTGGTGGGTGAACATTTATTTATTTTTATTCATAAATATATATGAAAATGCTTTGTGTCCATGTTTATGCCACACCAGGCTTTGGCTACAGAACTAATACTTGTTAGTAGGATCACTCATCTATTGTTTTTTTTCTTCTCATGGAATTTGTTGACAAAGTATATATCACTAGATTTATCCTTCATGATTCCTTTCAATTGCAGACACTCCACGAACTTGGGATCTGATGCACACCATCTCCTGGTTGTTAAACCGGTTTGGGTGTGTCTGATGCACACCATCTCCTGGGTGTTAAACCGGTTTGGGATTTGATTCATTGTGGCGGCTAACAAGCACTACTCCATCGACATGGTCGTGGGCTTTTACATCACCACCCACCTCTGGGATGCACCTTACAACATCATCCCTCATGCACACCTGACACTACTGATTCTACTGATATCCACACTCCACACCTTGCTAATGATTATGGCTGTTTATGGCTCCAATGCCATAATCAAGTTTGCAGATGACACCACTGTGGTGGGCCTGATCAGAGATGAGGATGAAACAGCATATAGGGAGGAGGTTCAACATCTAACTACGTGGTGTAAAAACAATAACCTGGAACTCAACACCAAGAAGACCAAGGAGATCATTGTGGACTTCAGAAGAACCAGGAGCAGGGCACACACCCCCCTCCATATCAGCGGTGCTGAGGTGGAGTGTGTGTCTAGCTTTAAGTTCCTTGGGGTCCACATCACAGATAATCTTTCTTGGTCCCTCAACTCCTCCAGTCTGGTGAAGAAGAAAGCATCAGCGTCTTCACTTCCTACGGACCCTTAAGAAAGCACAGCTTTGTCCTAGGATTCTATCGGACTTCTACCGCTGTACCCCTGAGAGCATACTTACAAATTGCATCTCTGTTTGGTACGGTAACTTCAACGTTGCCGACCGCAAGGCACTACAAAGAGTAGTGAACTCTGCCCAGAGGACTATTGGCTGTCTACCCCCCCCCCCCCCCCCATCCACAACACATACCATGACCGCTGCTTAAACAAAGCCAAATCCATTGTCAGGGATGACACCCACCCAAACCATGGACTTTTCACCCTTCTCCCATCTGGCAAGCGATACAGGAGCCTGCGCTCCCACACCAGCAGGCACAAGTATAGCTTCTTTCCAGAGGCCGTATCACTGTTGAATAAACCCCCACCCCCCGTCTAGCACTGGACTTTCAAATGGTTACCTGCTTACCTGTTGCATCTCACTTTCTGCAATGTTCACCTGTTTACTTATACTGCCTTGCACTGTATAACACTTTTTACTTATTACTGCACTGTCTAGCACTGGACTTTTAAATGACTGCCTGCTTATCTGCACTTTTAAATGACTACCTGCTTACCTGCAATGTTTACCTTATTTTGCACTTCTGGTTAGACGTCAACTGCATTTCATTGGTTCTGTACTTGTACTCTGCTAGTGACAATAAAGTTGAATCTAATCTAATCTAATTAGTTAAATTGATTGCCTTTTGTTAAATAAATTACTGTTCTTAAACCGTGTTCATGGTGTGTCTCCCACATTTGTCATGGCTGAAGAGCGAGGTTATGACGGCAGCTGCAGTTTTTTTCTTACCCTAGGTTTTTTTCCCTGCCTATATGTATCTGGATGATGATTTGTCCCATTCCCAAAACTGTTCATCTACAGGTATTGAATGAAAAGGCATAACACCCTGTGTTATTCTTTACACATCATTTTTACTATGGATGTTAAATCCACACTGTAAAAAATATAAATGTGCTCTATCCAGTTTATATGATTTTCTGAATCACTACCTGTCAGTTAGTGCTAGCATCTCAAGGACGTTGTGGTTGGGCTTTAGCCAAATAACAGTTAAAGAGTTGTTCAAAAGTTTCAGCCATGCAACCAACTATATAATTTATTTGTTCACTTAATTTGTTATTATCGTTGTGCAACCAGCAGGACTCTCGTATAGCAAGTTGTTTAATGAGAACACAATTCGGTGTTTAGCTAGGCTAAAGCTAGTGTTACGAGAGTAGCGTATGTGTGTGCGCGAGAATGTCTGTGTGTGTGTGTGTGTGTGTGTGTGTGTGAGTGACGTCAGCGAACGAGTCAACGAATGAGTGAACGAGCGAGTGAGCGAGGGTCAGTCTAGGGAGGAATTAGACGAGTCCGGTTATGATTTTGGAGCAGACGTGTACTGTTGAATGAATAAAGTACAAAGCCGCCAGGAATCAGTGTCCGTGTCTTCCGACCTATGAACAGACCCACTGCCGGTCATAGTGAAGGGTGTTACCCCCGAAAAGACATCGGCCCTGGAGGGACGTCTCCCCTGTGCTCCCCGACTACGGTCTGAGAGCCAGAAAACAGGAAAGGTGTAACATTGGCGACCACGAAGGGACCCTCTCACGCAAACGGAAAGGCAGTGGTGAGCAAAGAAAGAACGGTGAAATAAACCGGAGAAGTTAGAAGAGACAAAAGAATAAGCGGGAAAGCATTGTTTACCTGTTTCAGCTAAGCTAAGATGGCGGACGCTAACCGCCGTAGCCCGTGCAATTTCGGCTACTCAAAGTCCAACCCGTTCGTAACGATAAACGACGGTGATGTGGAAGAGACCATAGACACTACGAGTGAAGGAAATACAAGTTATTATGGACTTTCTAACGTGTTCCACCGTGAAGTGGAGCCTATTAAAACGAGGCATGCGGCGGCGCCATGTGAGCTCATTCAACCCAAGTTCTCGAGCAAGAACCCCTTCATTAATTCCGAGGAGGACAGTTACTGTTTTCAACGTGGTGTGGCCAACAAACAAAGTGACTCGTGTTCTCACGTGCACAACCACCAACCCCATGTACCACCATTAAACAACAACTTTATTCCACAACCTGCTGTTATTGCAACGCCACATTCAAACCCCTTTTCCTCGGACCAGGGGAGTTACATCCACAGCACCCCCAAGATCGGTTGCCCCCCAGCCCCCACATGCCTGTGCACCACCTGTCCTTCATCAAAGGATATTAACTATGGACATTTGCCGGAGCCAGGGCACAGTCAGACTATGAAGTTAAAGAGCTCTTTTCGCAAAGGTGAGCAGCCAAAGTCACATCAGCCCTCCTCTGAGAGTGAGGATGACTATGATCATCGAGAAAGAGTCCCCATTTTGAGACCCGGACAGTATGATGGCACCACACCCTGGACAGAGTTCTTGCACAGGTTCGAGAGTTGTGCTAAAGCTAACTACTGGTCCGCAAAGACAATGGCTGTCCAGTTGAAGTTCTGCATGGTGGGTGCAGCCGGAGCCATCATCCACAGAAATCCCCGGTCCGCCCAGTGGGACTACGTCCGCCTGGTGGAGGAGATAGAAACTGCATACGGCCCTTCCTCGCAGCATGCAGCAGCAGTAGCTATCGAGCTGAGACAGCGTGTCCGCAAACCGGGTGAGGCCCTCCATGTTTTGCGAGATGACATCTACGGGAGAGTGTCAGTAGCCTACAGCAACAGGGCTGATGCTGAGCAGGACGCCATAGGAGTTGAAGTCTTTACTAATGCTCTGGGGGATGCAGAAACTGTACAAAAGCTTTTAGAGCAGCGCCCACAAACATTGGCCCAAGCCTTTGACATTGCCCATCGCTATGAAACCACGAAGAGAGCAGCATCATATGTCGCCGGCCTCATGCAATCAGGAGCCCGTGGCATGGCTGAGCGCAGGCCCCGTGCTATGGTGATCAGAGAGGGAACCGACGAAGAAGAATTAAAGACTGCTACAGTGTCCCCATCAGCCACCTTTAAACCTGAGTCTCCCAGCCACAGTCACACACCATATAGAGGTAAAAGCCCCAGAGACATTAAATGGAATGAGATTCGGTGTCACAATTGTTCAGGCCTAGGACACATGAAGAGAAATTGCCCCTCACCAAGCAATGCAGCTAGAGCTCTAACTTCAACCATGTCCCCTCAAAGCTCAAGGTCCGCTGTGCTTCACCTTAAGGCCCATGGTCAAGAAATGAGCATTCACATGATTGTGTACGAGCTAGAAATGTGTGCTGTTTTGGACAGTGGGGCTCGGAAAAGTGTTTTTCCTCTGTGTCATTACAACGCCATTCATCCAGATGTCAGGCCTCCACTTCAGTCATCCATCGTAGAGACTCTGATCGGTGTTGGGCCTGGTGACATACCCGTGCTCGGTGAAGCTCACATCCCTGTCCAGATCCACAACCGTCAGGTGAGCGTCGTCTTCCTGGTTGCTGATATAGCTGGTGACGAGGCCCTCCTGGGCCATCCATTCCTGAGCCAGGCCCAGGCACGTCTTGATTTTGGGAATCAACGGATTGTGCTGTTTGGAGAAGAGGTGCCGTATTTCAATTCCAAAAACAAACCAAAGGCGCACGCAGTGAGAGTGGCCCGGACGGTGGTGCTGGAGGCTGGGCAGGAGTATGTGGTAAGAGGCAACATCCACCTTAAAGATCCAGTTGAAGGGGAATTGATGCTGAGCCCCACCAAAGGCTTTGTTGAAAAACACAGACTGTTAGTGGCCCGAGTTTTAGTGGAAGCCCAGCCCCATAAGACCATGCCCCTCCGCATCTTCAATCCGGGCAACAGTGCCGTAACCATTAAAAAGGGGGCCATCGTGGGACTCCTCCAGCCGGCAAATGTTCTGCAGCCTGCAAACGCGGTTGCCCACAACCAGCCTGAACAGACTGTCAGCAGCCCCCCTTCGGTCCCCCAGCACCTACAGGAGCTCTATGCCCAGAGCTCTACTGAGCTTAACCAAGAGGAGCAGCTGCAGCTAGCTCAGCTGCTGTGCACCTATGAAAATGTGTTCTCCACAGGACCCACTGACCTCGGCAGGACCAGCCTGGTTCAGCATGACATCGTAACCATGCCAGGCCTCCCAGTCAAGCAACCACCACGCCGGATGGCGTTGGAGAAACAACAGGATGCTGACCAACAGATACAACAGAGCCTGGGGGCAGGGCTGGCCCGCCGCAGCAACAGCAGTTGGGCATCGCCCATAGTGATGGTAAAAAAAAAAGATGGGACGTACCGCCTCTGCATAGACTATAGAGCCCTGAATGACTGCACGATTAAAGACGCATATCCTCTGCCCCGCATCCAAGATACGCTGGACACCCTCTCTGATGCCAAGTGGTTCAGCACCCTTGACCTCGCGGCCGGCTACTGGCAAGTCGAACTGACCCCAAGAGCACGCAAAGCAGCAGCATTCTGCACCAAAAATGGACTGTTTGAATGGAATGTCATGCCATTTGGACTGTGTAATGCTCCGGCGACATTCCAGCGCTTGATGGACCGGGTGCTGGCCGGCATGCAGTGGGAGACCTGCCTAGTGTACCTGGACGACATCATCGTTCTTGGCAGCGACGTTCCACAGATGCTGCAGCGGCTGGGCCAGGTTTTCAGTCGTCTCCACCAGGCCAAACTGAAACTAAAACCGTCTAAGTGCTGCCTCTTCCGCCGCCAAGTAGCCTACCTGGGTCACATTGTTTCAGAGAGCGGTGTGGCCACTGACCCCAACAAAGTCCAGAAAGTGCAGGACTGGCCAACACCGACGTCACTCCAAGATGTCCGTCGCTTTGTGGGCCTTGCATCCTACTATCGGCGGTTCGTTAAAGACTTTGCTTCCATTGCAGAACCTCTCCATGCCCTGACCAAGAAGCATGCCCAGTTTCGTTGGTCTGAAGAATGCCAGGCGGCATTTAAAGAACTCAAATGCCTGCTAACAACCGCGCCAATCCTGGGCTACCCACTCGACCAAGGCAACATGATACTGGACACAGACGCCAGCGATGTCGGTATCGGCGCTGTTCTCTCACAAGTTCAGCAGGGTGTGGAACGTGTGCTAGCCTATGGAAGCCGCAAGCTGTCCACAACTGAACAGAATTACTGTACCACACGGCGAGAACTGCTAGCCGTGGTCGACTTCACGTCACACTTTCGCCAGTATCTCCTGGGGCGGCGCTTCGTGGTGCGCACCGACCACAGCAGCCTTCGGTGGCTAACAAGGATGAAGGAGCCTGAGGGACAGCTCGCCAGGTGGCTCGAGAGACTTGGCGAATACAACTTCGAGATCATCCATCGCCCTGGCCAGCTTCACGGCAACGCAGACAGCCTCTCCCGGAGACCCTGCCGTCAGTCCTGTCCTTGTAAGCTCCCCAGCCCATCTCCTCAGTTGAACGTCAGTCACCAGGCTGTGCAGTGCAATTTGGACTCTGACATCAACCAGGCGATGCTGAGTCCAGTGGGGGTAGAGAGACACCCAGCTCCCGCAGAAGTAAGTCTAGTGGGGGTAGACAAGGCCCTGCCAGCTGACTCTAACAACTTTAAGTCCCCCGAGAAAATATACCTGACTAAGTCAAAAGAAAATGAACTGTTTGGTGGTTGGTCCCTGGAGGAGCTGCGACAAGCCCAGGAAGACGACGCAGACATTGCACCCATCAGGACCTGGTTGGAAACCAGCGGAGAACGTCCTGCATGGGTAACAGTCTCACCATGCAGCCCAGCCACAAAGACATATTGGAGCCAGTGGAAACGCCTCTACATCAGAGATGGAGTGTTAGTTAGACGGTTCTACTGCCTGGACGATACCCAATTCTATCCACAAGTGGTGCTGCCCCGCACCTTCCGGCCGGACATCATGAGACAGATGCATGAGGGACAAGTTGGTGGACATTTTGGTGTAGAGCGCACTGTAGCTCGGCTGCAAACCCGATACTTTTGGTACAGAATGAGGGAGGACGTTGCCCTGTGGTGTAACACCTGCACCAGCTGTGCATCAAAAGCCAGGCCACGGAAAACACCACAAGCCCCCATGGGCACTGTTCGAGTCGGAGCGCCTATGGAGCGCATCGCTTTGGATATTATGGGGCCACTGAATGAGACCGAGCGCAACAACAGATATGTGCTGGTAATACAGGACTATTTCACAAAATGGGTCGAAGCTTTTCCCCTACCTAACGAACAAGCTGTAACTGTGGCTGAAGTGCTCGCCTCAGAGTGGGTGTGTCGCTATGGAGCCCCGCAGACACTGCACAGCGACCAAGGCCGGAACTTCGAGTCTGAGGTGTTCCAGAAAATGTGCACGCTGTTCGGGATCGACAAAACACACACCACACCTTTCCGTCCTCAGTCCGATGGACAAGTTGAAAGGTTCAATGCCACTCTGCAAAAGATCCTGGCCACGACAGCCGAGCGGTGCCATTGGGATTGGGACCTCATGATTCCCTACGCTGCCATGGCCTACAGAGCAACAAAGCACAGTTCAACTGGTTTCACCCCGAACTACATGATGTTTGGCCGGGAAGTGAGTGAGCCAGTAGACCTGGTATCCGGCCTGCCGCCGGACCCTGAACCAGCTCCCTCAGCCCCTGAGTTTGTCCGGCACCTTCGAGAGCGACTGGAGCTGGCGCACCAAATCACCAGAGATGCTCTCGGAGAGTCTGTGAAACGTGCAAAGAGACAATATGACAAGAACTGTTGCCGCACACATTACAATGTTGGTGATGCTGTGTGGTACCTCATCAAAGGAACAAAGAAATTCAAGAACAAAGTGAGGAAGTTCCTCCCGTCTTACGAAGGGCCATTCTTCGTTCTGGGTCAGTTGGACGACCTGGTTTATCGAATCCAGAAAGGGCCAAAGACTAAAGTAAAGGTGGTTCACCACGATCAGCTAAAGCCTTATCGCTGCCGGGACCCACTGGACAATACTTGGGCCCTGGAGCAAGCCCAGAGCTGGACACCAATGGAGGTGTCACCCCCAGACGACGTAGATCCTGCTGACACTCTACTAGGTCTGCCCCAGCTCTTCTCCGACGCTGATGACAGTTCCAGCTTTCCCCCATCAGATCCAGCTGTGGACATTCCTGTAGCTGCTGCTTCTCATCCCTCCACCACTCACCTTGACTCCTCCGTTCCTGTGGACTTCGAGGGCAGTGGGGGTGGTGCGGTGGTGCAGCACCCTCAGAGCCCTCGTTCTCAAAGGCCCCACCGCAGGCGTAGACCACCGACTCAGTTTGGTGAGTGGGTGGCTCACTGAGCGCCCGTGTTCATGGGCAGTTCCAAGACTTGAAGGGCAATGTTTACAATGTTAAAAAAAAAAAAAAAAAAAGTTGCTTATCGCTTATGTTTTGCTTATGTTTTGTATTTCTCTTGGTAAAGAATATGAATATATATATATATAAAAAGAGAACTTAAAGGTAAAAAGTTTGATACAAAGTCAACTGTTATAGGCTCTTCCAGCTAATTGTTATTTTCTATACTTAAAAAAAAACTTGGCGGTAATGGTTGTTGTATGCACTATGGGGTAAACTGCATTTGGTGTATTTTTCTGTTAATATTTTATTATAATTACATAATATAATAATTACAGAGAACTACTATTATCCTTTAAAATGCTAATTATATCTCCTACTCGTAGCCTGAGTAATGGGTATTTTAATGCCTTTTCAGGGTTTGTTTTGCTCAACTGTAATATGTGCACTAAACGCAGCACAGTTAAATTCTTGCCTTTGCACTACAAGCTACACCTTATCGGCATTCCTCTTAAATTGACGCCTACTAGTTATACTGCATCCTTTCAACTAGATTGAATGTGTATGGGGGCTGTATATCTGTATGGACATGTTGGTGTTTATTATTGTACTGGAGTGAAATTCTGTTTTAATTGTCATCCAGAGTGGGGGTAGTGTTACGAGAGTAGCGTATGTGTGTGCGCGAGAATGTCTGTGTGTGTGTGTGTGTGTGTGTGTGTGAGTGACGTCAGCGAACGAGTCAACGAATGAGTGAACGAGCGAGTGAGCGAGGGTCAGTCTAGGGAGGAATTAGACGAGTCCGGTTATGATTTTGGAGCAGACGTGTACTGTTGAATGAATAAAGTACAAAGCCGCCAGGAATCAGTGTCCGTGTCTTCCGACCTATGAACAGACCCACTGCCGGTCATAGTGAAGGGTGTTACCCCCGAAAAGACATCGGCCCTGGAGGGACGTCTCCCCTGTGCTCCCCGACTACGGTCTGAGAGCCAGAAAACAGGAAAGGTGTAACACTAGGCTTTTTATGTAGACTAGCCTAGTCAAGGCCTGCGGATCTTAGATTATGCGAGGTGAAAAGTTTGGACCCCTGGGCTACACTATCCATTGGAATTGACCGTTTCTCGTCTGTGAGTTCACCTTAGCACTGAGGTGTGTGTTTGTGTGTGTGTGTGTGTGTTTTGCGTGCATGCGATTTCAAAGTAACAAACTCAAAGCCGATGCATGCGTCCAAAACGATTCGTTCAAAACCAAATAAACAGCAACAAAAACAGCGTCCCTTATTTGCTTTAAATACTTAATTTACCGCGCCGTATTAATTCTCAAGTTTTGAAAAGAAAATAAAGTATTTGAAGTGAATAAGCGACACTGTTTTAGATTTTTTTGTTTGGTTTTGAAGGAATAGTTTTGGATGCATGCATCGGCTTTGAGTTTGTTTGTTTGTTACTTTGAAATCGCATACGCTCGTAACACACACACGTGCACGCACGTTCATTCAGCACGCACCCACTACAACCTGGAGTGGCTGTAAATGCTTTTAAAAATTATACAACAAATATCTACTCTGAACATTCAGAGCTGCAGTAGAAAAATATGCGCCCCTACTGCTGAGTTTGTACCGTGCCCAAAAAACAGAGTTTGGCAAGGACCTGAAGGAGATACTGAGAAAGCTTGATGATGAGGTGTGTGCACAGTACACTACAGTACCAAACAATACTTTTGCCCAGGTGAAATTCAATCTGTTGAATTACAATTAGTCTTTGCTATTATTAGAGCTATCTTTCTATTTTTTCTTTTTTTCTTTGAGACCACCAACATCGTCAGACACAGCAAGGAAGCAGCCATGAAAGGACTTCCTGTGTTCCTACAGGAAGATCCTAATCTACTTTTCAATCAGTGTCCTGTAAGTATTAATGGTCATTAATAGAACTTAGATTTTACAAGCATAGAGATACAATTGTAAAATGAAGATACTGTAATTGAAGTTACTACACTTGAAAGTTTATTTCTGTTTCGCCTTGGACTGCTTGAGAGAGGGAAGGGAAGTTAATTACCTGTCTTATATAAAAGCTTATTGGTTGTTATGAAGTGAGTCCCTCTAGCACAGCGGTTCCCAAACTTTTTTCGCACCCCCTTCTACGTCCCAACCGGGTTGGCGCACCCCCAATCCCCACTTCAAAAAGAAGGAAAAAAAAATGCAACAATGCTTTGTTTTATCGCCATATAACCAGAAAATAACCAGAACACGCATGACAATAACAACATCAACAAATATCCAACAAATAGGACGGCCAAGGGACACGACTGACGTTGTGTGCAAGATCTGCTCATGTGTGATACGCGCAATAGACGGGCAGACGACTGATACATGACCACTTTATGCGCCTCGCAGAAGTTAATAGAAATGATGATAAACAAAATATCACAGAGCATAGAGCAGGATTGTGAACGTTTACAATGTCTCATGACAATTTACATTCTGGTGCTCATGTGTGATCTGCACAAAAGACGGGCAACTGTTGTGTGTGCGCCACACAGAAGTTAATAGAAATGATGATAAACAAAATATCACAGAGCATAGAGCAGGATTGTGAACGTTTACAATGTCTCATGTCAATTTACAATCTGCAAAATGTGTCTGTGTTAGCCGACTTACTTTTTTTAGTTAGGATATTGATGCTGCGCGCCTCCTATTTGCAACAAAATTAGTTTAAGATATAAAACCATTTAATTTAACACACACGCACTAAAACAGATATTTTAGTTTTTAAATAAATATTTGGAAACGAAAATTGAAAAGTGAGGCGCCGGGGGGCATCACGATGGTGGCTCTCCATCGTGATGACATCGTCCATCGGCACAACCCTAATCATAATACAACAGTTATGGAAATTAGAACGACAGTACATTGAATTAAATTGCAATAAAGTTACAAACGATCCACAACATTAAAGAGAATAGGCTCTGAAACAGATAAAATAAATAAAAACGAGGTAATATTACACCAGACCGCCATTACATTTTTCATCTCGAGCACCCCCTGGTAGCAGCTCGCGTACCACACTTTGGGAATCCCTGCTCTAGCGCATTTGACAGGGGTTTCAGATTATACCATGAGGAAGCTGCTGCTTTGATATACAGGTTGTTGTTGGCAGATGTTAGACCGAGGCTACCCGCTTTGGCTAGAGCTAGGGGGCTAGATCACAGCCATATCACTCACCACCTGTCAGGTCATTCTTTTGGTACTAGTGATTAGGTCTAGGCCTCTACAGGCTACAAGCTATTATTTTTCTTAAAGTCAGAGTCAAATGTTCTGGGCCACATAACTACAAGGGCGGTATACTCTTCTACATTGATTTGGAACCATTTCCTTGGTTTTGTGGACATTGCAGTTTATGCTGGTGAGCTGGCATGCATCTCACAGGGGTGAATTATACCATAATTATACCACTCTAGTCACCATTGTGACTAGAGTGAGGAGCCAACGTCATTCATAGCCCTGTTGTTTGAGGTCATTGCATACTGTCCATAGGGAAAATAATGGGAAAATTAGGATAAAAAACATGGATAAAATTATGGCCAGAGAAATAAAGCTGACCAAATGGGGCACAGAAACTGAAGGTTCTTTACCACATTAAGTCAGCTTTACAAATTTTCTCATTATTTTTCCCATGGACAGCACCAGATAAGCTTGAACGACAGAGAAATGGATCAGTATACACCGGAATGGTCCTTCAACAACAAAGCTAAAATGACAGACAACTTCATATCGGACATGACAATCCAATTTGAGATGTAGAGGGGATGCCTGGCTCCCTACAAGACATGTATTGTGTGATGTGAGTTTGAATTGAAAATCATATTTCTTTATGTCCTCAAACAGGAAAGTGATCCAGATAATGTGGCTGCCAAGGTAGTCACTGTGGGAATTCTGTATGTCCTTGAGGACTGTGTGGCTGAAGCCTCATCCCCCAAGATCTGGATGTCATTTCCTGTTTCCCAATTTCACTTCCCCTAAGTTGTATGTAAACCAATCACATACATTTTAAATAAGATAATCTTGTTTGTTTCACAGCTTTGATTATTTAAACCATGTTAATGTATTAAGTAATTACATTTAATACATTTTAGAAATGACAGAATTATACAGATTATAATTGATTTAAATACTCATATTTTTTAAATGTGAGTATTTAAATAAAATAAAATAAATTTATATGCTTAAAAATAAACTCTACCATGATTCATTTCTGTGAGTGCATATTAGTATCCAATTAATTAATCTCAAATTCTTGGATCCCAAAAGAAATGTCCCCGCAAAGTGCTTATCATCGTACAGTGTAGCAAGAGAGACAAGACAGACTTTATAATTCAACAAAATATCTTTAATAGATATAAACTGTATTTTTTTTTACACATCACAGCTCAAAGTAAACAGAATCACATGCTGCCACACACGCACACGCACACACACACACACACACACGCACGCACACACATTGTGAATGAAGGGACAGGCCCCCTCTCTGTGTTGTGGAGGGACTCAGGCAAGCCGTATATTTTCATACGTTTTTATATTTATCTTTTGTGTATTTTTTTTTTTTGCACTTGAGTCCGGCTCATGCTCTTGGTCTCATCTCCTGCCTTACTCCTCGCTCGCCCTTCCTGTCATCGCCACTATATCATCTACGTAATAAAATGAGAAATGCATTAAAAATAATCTCTAAAAAAAGTATGAAGGTGCAAATTTCAGATGACTTCCAGAGGGTCCTCTGGTATATGTACACGTCTTTACAACACACGCTTAGAAAAGGAGAGCGCTGCTGCCGTCCGTCCTCCCAGCTCTCTTCCGTCTTAACGGATCATTGTCAGGAACACAGGCAGAATTTGTCGAGGCTACAGACCACTGGATATCTTAAATTTTAACATCTTTAAGTTGAACATCACATCACAGTACCGATTGAATCAATAGAGCATCAGATGTCGTCGGGCATTTTAGCATGCTATGGACATTATAGAGGATCAGCAAGGTGTTGCATTTACATATAGCCAACACTAGGGGGCGATGCCTGGTCACTGCAGCAGTCAAGGCGAGGGCATTAAACAGTTGCATATCGAAGGTTCCGAGGAACAATAAATGATTAAGAAATAAATTAAATTACTTATTTTTTATGTTAATCTTATATCTTCTTCTGGTATGGTATTTACATTGTCGATCCAAGGAGAACTCAATACGAATGCCATTCGTATCTGCATGATTGTTGCTCATCACATTTGTCATCTTCACACTAATCAGCAGGGGGTAGCTGTGCCTGAACTTTCATTTGAAAATAGCAACACATTAATTCCAAGACAATCCCGCTGGGTTTTCCGGTTCATGCACGTTCCCTTGGTTCCTTGTATTTCTGTGTTCTTACGATACTCTTTCGATTAGCTCAATGAAAAATTAAAATAATCTATAACTCCGTACACAGATATTATAATAGACACATCATTTTTATTTCTACAGGCGGGCCCTTGCAGTGGATCGTATGCGTACATAGACTATCTTATTATCAATCGTATTAACCAGGAAGCCATCTGTCTTTCTATGAGCACTATAAAAAATAAAAATGAAAAATAAATCATCACGCCATATTGGATGGTGACAATCATCTTCTATCTGTGTCGTATGCATCGGTTAAAAAAATAAAACTGGCATCAAAGTAAACCGCATCTACACAGTGGTTAACGCCACACTGCACACACTGCACCTAATCGCCTAATCTCTCTTTAAAGCATCACTTTCTATCACGAGCGTCCCGGACACCGCTTCACAGTCACAAACCGGAGACAGCCACTTGTCTCGCCTGGGCTCAATGTCAAGCCGGGCAATTCATCACCGGGAATTTGTTTACTTGGAATTGCACTTGATGGGGGACATAAATCACAGACATCACGCCCAGCGCTCTAAATCCCCAGGGTTCGTTTGAGCATCTTTCTCTCTTCCTCACATGTCTCTCTCTCCCCCTCTCTCTCCCTCTGACATGCAGGGGGAGCACCTTAGAATCTGTGACAACGAGACACACACACACACACACACACACACACAGACACGCGCACACAAAAAAGGGGGCAGACCATACACATGACATCCGGCACCTGCACGAGACGGCGCCGTTTCTCCGCCCCGCGTCACGGCCTCCTGCTGCACCTCCAGCTCCGTCCCTTCCCGTCCCCAAACCCCCAAAATCAAGTGCTGATTGTACTCACAACGAGACTCACGGGACCAACGGCCAACACAAAGCACTACTGTACACGGTGGTCCTGAGGGGGCGCCGGGGAGCTCCTGCGGCCTCACGCTCCGTCCACAGAGCAGACGCAGGGCGGCGGCGGGGGCCCCGTTCAAAGTGTTAACAAGCAGCCTGTGATGGAGCCGATCCGGGGGGGCCCCGCGGTGATCACAGCACCCGGGGCAGGGGTGGTGGTTTTGTGCATCGGGTGGAGACGGGGGGGGACAGGGGGTTGGTGGGGGAGGCGGTGAGCGGTGGGCTCAGTTCATGTCGATGGTGTTGAAGACCCACTCGGTGAACTTCTTGAGCTTGGCCGAGGCGTTGTACGACTCCTCCTGGAGCCGCTGGTTGTCCTCCCGCAGGCCCTGCACCTGCGCCTGCAGGGACGCCTTGGCGTCCATCTCCTGGGGAGGGGGACACACACACACACACACACACACACACACACACACACACACACACACACACACACACACACACACACACACACACACACACACACACACACATAGGCAGAGACACACACACACACATATACACACACAAGAAAGGAAGAGGAAACGGAGTCGGTGACTGTCGTGAGGACATGAACTGGGCTATGTGACTAAGATTAGGTCAAGGAGAAGCCTTGAGATGTGTTTGCCTGTTGGTCTTCGTCACGCCCATGTGTCAGTTATGTTTGTGGTGGCCTCCAGTTTCCCTTCTAAGGATTCATGAAGGGAATTCAATCAGAACAAACGGGAAGGTCTCCGAAGAGGCACCTGTCCTCACCTTCTTCAGGTCGTCCTGTAGCAGCTTCACCATGGACTCCAGCTGGCTCACCTTACCCATCAGACAGGCCGGGCTCTCACTGGGACGAGGAGGGGGAGGGGAGAAAGACAAGGGGGAGGAGAGAAGGAGGAGGAGAGGAAGAGGAGGACAGCGACGACAAAGAGAAGGGGGAGGAGGAAGAGGAGGAGGAGAAGGGGGATAAATAGGAGGAGAAGAAGGAGGAGGGGGGGAGAAGAAGGAGGAGGAGGAGGGGGGGGAGGGGAGGAGGAGAAGGGAGAAAGAGGGTTAGGAGGAGGAGGATAAGGAGAACACGGTCAGCTGGCATGTCATAGAGTGAATGGAGGGGCTCGGGCACCGGGGGAGGGCGCTGCGTGGTCTCACCTGGGCGAGGGCTGCCTCGATGAGGCTACTTGGGGCTCGGCCTGCTGGGGGACGCTGCTCCCGGTGCTCTCGGCTCTGGAACTCTCCTCCTGGGCCGCCAGCACCACCAGCCTCTGCTCTGAAGGCACACAGGTTTCAATGTGTTAATTAAAAGCAGGAAAGTAGCGTTCAATTAGATTGTCATTGCTAATTACTGCCCACTAGTGGTGATTAATTGCAACTGATTGCATTGGGGAAATTCAAACATGTTATCTGGTGTATGACCCATCTGTTACTGAAGGAAGGTAACCATCCCTTGCAGGGGACTAGGGTGGGGCTAGAGATGGATTTATGGAGCCGGTTGTAAGAGAAAAAACGTCAGACTATTGTGAGCCCTCAATAACTATGCAGACAGCACCGAAACATTGCTTCTAAGATCGATTGAAGAGCCGTTTGAAGCCCGTAGAACAAAAGATTAAAGTAAAAATATCTATTGAGAGTCTATCCTAAGGTGGAAAGAAATGAGGCACTCTCACTTGTATGAATACATATTAGTTACATCAGCCTTTAGTAAAACTGCCCCGTCAGTTCACGTCAACGTTTCTAAACTTTGTTTAGAAATAGAAATCCTCAGATAAAACGTTGGTCTTGCCCGTCTCCTTCCTCTACCCAGAACCAGTTTTTTCCTGAATAAGTTCCTTCCTCTCCACCTTGAGGGTGGGAGCCCAGCGAGGTCAGGCCCCCTGGTGGGTGACGGAGCTCAGCGCGGGGGAAAGGGGAGCGGAGGAAGCGGGCGGAGCTGAGCCTCGTTTACCTTCAAAGGCCTTGGCAGCGTCCACCAGATGGGCCCAGTCCAGAGGGGCGTCGGCGCCGGCTCCAGGAAGTGGCATCAGCACAGCATCCTGTAGCTGCTGGCTCTTGACGTCCTGGTCCAGGGACAAGCTCTCTGGGCCCGACAGGTCTCCTGGGTAACACAGGGAAACACAAAGATTTATATATGCTCCATGAGAGGACGGTTTCATCGAAGGCGTCTTCCAACATCACGAGCGCAACCATTCCATCTTCTACAGCGATGTAGAAGAAGATAAACACACGCGTTTAAAAACGATTCTGCAGGTGCAGACAAGCGAGGCAATACATATAAAAGAGTGCGTCTGCACGCGATTTATTGCTCCCAAGGTTTTCATTTCAACCTTTTTAAAATAAGATCATCGATAACATTGGATCTTAATGCAACGTGCAGACTTTACTTTTTCGTATGCCTACATTTTGAGCCCCCAGTGGAACTCAAATCCCTAACCCTGCCAGTGCGGACGCCGTGCTCTCCCAGTTGAGATGGACAGGACCACCACGGCAGGCGCCGCTTATGTCGTTGACAGTGTTGGAGCGAAGGCTTTGCAGAACCAACCTTCTACACTCACATTTAAATCTGAGACACGAGCAACGTCGTTCATCCATAATGTTTAGAGTCGCTGCCAGTCTGATTAATGTTAAGCATTTAAGCGTGTGACAGCTTTGTACTTACAAGTCCTATTAACCATCTAGATGGTGTACTCTGTTAAGATTGTACCGTTGTAAAAGCATTCAGTGCTTTTAAATGTCAGAACTGCAATAGTGGTGTTCATTTATTCCCTGACTGTGATGCAAGCGTACGACTCATAAATATGACTCAGTGCCAAAGCCCTGAGTTAAACCGCCTCCGTACATCAACATCACACAACTACTCACAATTCACTGTGTGGACTAGTTACCTCGCACAGGGAACCATCAAAAATGTAGCACACACTTTTATACAGAGAACATTTCCAGAGGCAGGCTGCATTTTTTTAAAACTCTAACCCAATGGAGAGGCTGCCTCGGGATTTCTGAGGTGTAATTATCCCCAGAGTTTCTCCAGGTGTGTGCGCTGCACCCAGCCTCCTCACCCAGGGACTTGTGCGAGGCCCGGCGGCTGGCGGTGTTGCGGGCGGTGGGCGAGCGCGGCACGGTGGAGCAGGTGAAGAGCAGGTCCCCGGAGGCCCCGTCCCGCGGGCCGGCGGAGGCCGAGTGGTCCCGCTGGCCGCTGTAGATGCTCTCGTCTGACAGGGTCCTCTGGAGCGACCGGCGGGTGGGGGGCGGCCCAGGGAACAGCGTCTTGGGAGGGACGAAAAGAGGAGAAAACGTCGTCACGTGAGAAGGTGAAGCAGGACAGAGCCCCTACGGTCCTGTGGAGTGATGCTTTTCTCCTAGGTGCAGTTTGTACATTTGTTTATGTTGAATACATCTAAAACCCTTTTTCCTGCAACATTCTGAACGTATGTGCAGATTTTACAGATTCAAGTCGACGTGTCGTTCAACGTCATTAACGGGCCAGAAAACAGGTGAGAGAACAGAAGAAAGCAACATGGAGGTTAGTGGACAAGGTTTCATGTTGTTCCTGTCTATTTACGCGCCAGGGCCAGGAACCACAACGCACGTCATTAGAAATTATTAGGGCAGAAAATGAGCGTGTCCCGGTGGTCTTGTTTCCATCACTGCCGATCGGAGAGGAGAATATAAAAGCCTGTGACTACTGCAGAGCCCATTTGTCCCGGGAACGAACACAGACTGGAACCTTTCCCACTTCAGACAAAGCCAGATATTTGGGGATGTTTTGTCCAGTGGGAAAAAGGCTTTACACGCACATTTAGTACTTCAAAGGCTGCTATGTTTCCACACGCATCAAAAGATAAAGCATTACAAACACAGACTAGCCACGATGACAGTAACAATAACGTACAATAACCAACAGAAAACATAGTCAATAGGCCTAGCTCGCTGTTTCCCAATCAACTATGTGCAGAGTCAAGTGAAAACACAGGGAGGGGATAAGAACTGCTGAGATTGTGTCTAGTTCATACATATCATCGTCATATGCAAAACCCATAGTCAACCATGAAATATGCTGTCTTTGTTTGAATGACTTCCTTGTCGTAGGTATACAGTGTCCATCACAAAGAGCATCATGGGGGGGGCGTCTGCTCTGGCTGTCTACCTTCTCATCCAGGGTGCTGGGTGGGGGGCTGTCCAGGGTGATGAGCTTCTTCAGGTCCTCCTCCAGGCTGGACTTGGGGGCCTGGCGCAGGGGGGACTGGGCCCCGCGCAGGTTGGCCCGGAGCTGGGGCTGACCGCCCAGCAGGCCATCGCTCTGGTGACGTCTGGAGGGGGGTGGGGGGCACAGACGGGGGACAATGGTCAGATCCAGTTTATGAGAAGAATTATCAAATTCATTAATAATAAATTATTCATAAAAACTGAGTTGTATTCCACATGGACGTCTCTTATGTTAAATACCCAACTTATAGTTCCCATTTATAATTTAAGGAATGCTTAAATACTAATTACGATTACTATTATTACAGCTAGTGTAGTTTAACAGATTTCTCCTACGGGGGATTAATAAAGTTGTATTGTAGTTGATATATACCACATACTTTACTGATTAACTTGAATGCAGGCTGAATCGATTGTTCAGCTAAAAAAATCCAAGGTTAAAACGTAATTAAACAAAAAGCAAGATGGACGCTGAAAGGCAATTCCCGGCTTGGCCACCGGGAGGCAGTGGTGCCAAGAGATGGGAGCAGCTCATTACATTCAGTGCACATGTCACGTTAGCCCAAGCCACACAAACCATTCTACATTGAATCGGCAGAGCACTCAGCACAGTTTGATACACCCTTCCAAGTAGTCACGGGTGTCAATCAAGAACATCTGTACTCCCCCTGAAGTGCTTACTTGCGGGTGTTGCCAAAGTCCACAGAGTTGACGGTCCCGCCCGGTTTCTTCCAGCCAATCAGATACTTGGAGGTGGCTCCCTGGCGGGGATAGAAGCTTTTGGGCCCCGGGGAGAGGTTGGTAGGGGAGGTTGGAACAGCACTGGGCTCCTCTGGGGACGAGCCAGGGCTGCCTGAGCTCAGAGTGCTAGAGACACAGAAACAGAGAGAGACAGAGAGAGAGGCCGAGAGACACAGAGACACAGAGAGAGAGAGACAGAGAGAGGGAGAGACACAGACAGAGAGAGAGACAGAGAGAGAGAGAGATCACTAAAAGGCAGTTTTTTTGCTGGATTGTTATACTTTTTTGAGTTTGGAGCCTCGCTCTTTATAAACCAAATGTTTTCATGGCCCTTTTCAGTTACACAGACACCGAGACAAAAACGTGGGAGTTAACTTTTACCATCGAAAAGTAAAAAAAAAGCCATGGTTTGTCCTTGGACTTTAAATATTTGACTTGAAAAGACAAAGACCCATCAAATCATATTTTTCTAAGGTTTGACTTGAAAAGGCTAGCTTCCAAACAGCCATGTGTGTGCGTGTGCGTCTGCGTGCACGTGCACGCGTGTGTGTGTGTGTGCGTGATGAAACAAAGCTGCCAGTGTACAGGTCTGGTGGCGCAGGAGTTATTTCTGGCTGAGTGAAGAGGAAGAGGAAGGCTTTGGATGGTTCAAAGGAGGTGGGATTTAACGGGGGACAGGGGGGAAAGGAGGGGGGGGGGGGTACGCCCTGCTGCTGAGCCTTCAAATTCAGCATTCCTAGCTACCACAAGCACCCCCCCCCCCGCTGAGAGACAGCCACACACACAAGGATTTTTGTCATCTTTGGCCGACTGCGAGGTACACACACTGCATCACTGTCAGCTTAATAAAACATGGATGATTCCGTAGCTTCAAATGTAAAACTTATCAGAAACAGCGGTGGGGGGGTTGAGGGAGGGGATGAGGGGGGGGGTGGGGGCTGGGGTTGAGAGGGGGTGGGGTTAAGGGAGGGGGTGAGGGCCACACCTGGTGCGGGAGGCGGCGTCGCTGAAGGTACTGGAGCCCTGGTCCACGG
Organism: Micromesistius poutassou; assembly: GCF_964030765.1. NCBI lineage: Eukaryota > Metazoa > Chordata > Actinopteri > Gadiformes > Gadidae > Micromesistius > Micromesistius poutassou. The sequence goes on from NC_140287.1 coordinate 9,179,224, forward strand.
GCAGGGCCTGGGAGCAGGGGGTCTTCGCCGGGCCCTCGCTGGGCCCCATGAGGGCCAGGGTGTCGGGCTTGGGAGGGGAGGCCCCCGCCGCCCCGGGCCCCTGGTTCTGCCAGGCCGCGCTGTGGTCGTTGGCCCTGAAGGCTCCGGCGGCGTTGGCGTTGGCGTTGGCGTTGGCGGTGGTGTTGGCGGCAGCGGCGGCGGCAGAGGACGCGGTGCTGCTGTGGGTGGCGGTGAAGGAGGCGGCGTCGATGCCGCTGTCGGCCGACGCCCCCTGCAGGTAGCCGTCCAGCTCCAGCTCGCTGCGCACGGCGGCGCGTGAGCCCACCTCGTACCACTTGTCCTCGCTGTGCAGTGAGCTGGAGCCGTTGCTGGACAGTGTGTTGCTGCTGGAGTGGCTGGACGAGTACGGGCCCTCCGCCTTACGCACGCACACGCACACACACAGATGCATGCACATAGACACACACACACACAGACACAGACACAGACACACACACACACACACACACACACACACACACACACACACACACACACACACACACACACACACACACACACACACACACACACACACACAGAACAGTGCTTGTTGAACATAGCGTCACATGCACAGCGCATTGCCGCCACAAAGTCCTGCAGCAGAGGCCCTCCGGAGGGCGCGGGGGTGTCCCCGCCGAGGGACGTGATGGGACTCTCTTTTCATAGAATCTCTCTCCCTCGAAACATCGGAGTAAAAACAAATCAAAACATAAAAGGTCAGGTGTCTTTATGGAGGAGCGCGTGGGGCAACATTGGACACAGTTATTATGAAAGATTAGCCATGCAGGAGCGGGCTAATGGACGTCCCCCCCCCCCCCCTCCCCTCCGACACGCTACTGGCGGGGGGCTCAGCCCGGACCACCTGTTCCCCGCGCCTCACCTTGTTGTTCTTGTTAGGAGACATGTGGCCGCTCTGCTCCTGCTGCTGCAGCCGTGGTATTGCCGCCTTGCAGGCCACCGTGTCTGGGGTAGCGCACACACACACACACACACACACACACACACACACACACACACACACACACACACACACACACACACACACACACACACACACACACACACACACACACACACACACACACACACACACACGCACAGACACAAGGGTCACACTCCCGTCTGGTTCCATACCCGGCTCCTCCAGGTGTCCTTGAGCAAGGCAGCGAACCCTGACTGCTCCTGGTAAGCCAGGTGTTGTTGCTTTTGTCGCTGTATACAGCTGTGATTGTATGAATGGGTTGTCGAATGTGTATGTGTTCATGTGTGTGTGAATGGGTGAATGTGTCAGCCTGAATGAATGAATAAGTAAAAGGGTTTGATATATGTGTGTGAATGGGTTAATGTGGGAATGAGCGAATGGGTTTGATGTGTGTGTGTGTGTGTGTGTGTGTGTGTGAACGGATTAATGTGCGAATGAGTGAATGGGTTTGATGTGTGTGTGTGTGTGTGTGAATTGACGCTGTATTTTTTCATGCCTGTGTGAATGGTTGCATTTAATCATGCGTGTGTGAATGGGTGAATGTGTTCCTATGTGTGTGAATGGGTGAAAGTGAGGCTTGAACAGCCACAGTTGATATAAAAAGGCTTTTCTAAGTCAAAGTGGAGGCGAGATGTTCCTCCTCACCCATCACGCTCTTATCCTGGCTGCTCCGGCTGCCCGGTTCCCCCTCGCCGGGCCTGGGCCAAGCGGAGACCACCCCAGCACTGGGTCCCGGCTTGATGAGGTGGACCCCCTCCCCCATGCCTGGCCTCTCTGCAGACCCCGGGGAGCGACCGTTGTTGTGGTTGAACCTGGAGGAGAGACGGAGGGTTGAGGAAAGTCCTTCTGGTATAAAGCGCTGAGAACCTCTTTTATGTAGCATGGGATTTAGTCTATTTAGTCTATTTAGTCTCTTAAACTACTTCACAGTTAAAGCAATATTGGGTTTTGGGAAGTGACTAAGTAAGTAATCATTGATCAACGAGGGAAACTAATATTATAAACAATAAACAATACTTTTATTGGAAGTCAAGCCCTACTAGTGTCTATGTACAGTGTTTCTATATATCGGTTGTTGTCCAGATGCTTGTCTAGACATGACCAGCAATGACGAGCTATAACTTGCTCGGGGGGGGGGGGGGGGGTCTGTAATGCGAGGTGACCCTACCCTTCAGGCATAGACTTCTGCCTCCAGTGGACGGAGCCTGTGCTGCTGCTGTCCGTGTAGGGCTGTGTGGAGGCACTGGCGTTGGCATTGGCTTGGGCAGAGCGGCCCATGGCAATGGAGCAGGCCAGGGCGTAGTTGTCGTTGCCTGGGGAGTACCTGTGGCCACTGTTGGGGGGGGGGGGGGGGGGGTGAGGCCGTGTCAAGAAGATCAAAGATAACTCAATTTTGGATTATTTGAACATGATTTAAAAAGACTTAATAACAAGTGCAGTTTAGCAGACGCTTTTATCTGAACCGACTTAAAGTGAATTTAGATACAGGTCAGTATGGGAGCGGCAGGGCGGGAGCTAGGCATTTCCCCTCAAGGACCGCTTGGGTACATTGGGGATCGAACCCAGGACCTTTCGGCTGGGAGTCGAACACCGTGGGGGGGGGGCGGGTGTCTCAGTCCACAGTGGTTCGACAAACAAGTCAAACAATAATAAATGCAACCGGACAAACGGCAACCTTCTCACCATTGTATTTTGATATTCACTTAAATACAAAAAAGTGAATCCCTGTCGTTCTGCTTCTTTCATCTAACCGCTGAGCTTCTGAGCTTACCTCTTCTCTCACCGACCCCATCCTCACCACCCTCTACCCCCACCACCCCCCCCCCCCCCCCCACCCTGCACCTGACCCCTGACCCCTCCAGCTCCTGACCAAAATTGTAACAAGAAGCAGTGGAGACCTGTTGCCTCGCCCGCTTTCGGGTGCGCTTGTTTTACCTCTTGGAGTGGACGGGTCGGCTGTCGCTGGAGGCGCTTCGGGGCAGGACCCCCGCAGAGCGCCCCTCCGACTCGGGGGGCGGGGCCTTGATCAGCGTGCCCCCCATGCTGCCGGTGCGGGCTTGCGGGCTGGAGGACGTTCGCGGCCACTTAGCGTTGTTGTTGTTGGTGCGGAAGGGGAACTTGAACTCGTAGGGCATGCCCTCCTTGTGGTTCTTGTAGTCCACCAGGGGCATGTGGTACAGCTCCGAGCAGCCTCTGTAGTCCGGGGGGGGGGGGGGGGGGGAGATGGGGCTGGTTATGCTGGGGGCCCTCATACCCGTTGTGGGTTAACTCAAGGCATCATAAGTCCATTGGTGGAAAATAACATGAATCCATGCATATCCCTCAGGGTGGATCAATAACCGCGCCTCTGTGCAGAGAGAGCTGGTAACTCCTGAAGCTATTTATTAATTATCCTTTACCTGGAGAGGGTGCAAGATCAAATGATCCATACATTTCCCTCTGAGTCAATCGATAACACTTTGTGCTGATCATGAGCAAAGCAATTTAATTTTAGAGGCATTATTTCTCTCAACAGGTGTGTGGGTTGGCGAAGTTTAATCAGGCTGAGAAATTTTGCGCGATGAAAAAGAAAATACTATGAAAGTACTACCCGATCAGGAAGTTATTGGCACTTAATGTACACACGTATTGTATGTTGTACACCCTGGCACTTAATGTACGCACCTATTGTATGTTGTACGTCCTTGCACTTAAAAATAGTACTTAGCATCGTGTAGCATCTTATCCTAGCTGTCTTTGTTGTATAAGCCGGGGAATTGGTTAACCTAGCGATTCTTGGCACTTGGTTCTATGAACATCCTTACTGTACCGACAGCGATATATTGTTGTTATTCTCTTTCTTCTGAACAATGTACTTATTGTCAGTCGCTTTGGATAAAAGCGTCTGCTAAATGCCCTGAATGTAAACGTGAACCTCCCACAGGGCTCCACGTGTACGCCCGCGCCCCCGCCCTCTCCGCCACCCACCTGCGCGGCGTGGAGTCCTCGTGGGGGGGGATGATGACCACCTTGACGGTGACGGAGGTGCGCAGCAGGTCGATCATCTGCTCGTGGGACAGCGAGGCCACCGCCACCTTGCAGATCTCCACCAGGCGGCTGCCGGGCCGCAGCCCCGCCTGCCAGGCGTAGCCGTAGAGCTCCACCTCGGCCACGATGCCCTCGAAGTTGACGTGGAAGCCCAGCTGGCCCAGGGCGTTGCGCCGCAGCGTCATCTCTGTGGTCTGGCTGCCCTTGGTCAGGAGCTGGGGAGGGGTCGGGGGTCAGGGGTCAAGGGCGAGGGCGGGGGGGGAAGAGGGGGAGAGGATGGGGGTGGGGGTGGAGGCGGGGAGGTAAGGGAAGAGGGAAGATCAGAAGGGGTCAGGGGTTAGATGGAAGAAGCAGAACCACAGGGATTCCCTTTTTGTATTTTAGTGAATAAGTGAATATCAAAAAACAATGAAGAGAAAGTCGTCGTTTGTCTCAAGGCTGTATTTGTATCTTAATGCTGTTTTATATTACAGTAAGTAATGTTCCAGTATTGTGTAGGCTGAGAGAGGGTCACACATTGTTGTGTTATCCGTGTCAACCGTAACGCAATTAACATTCTCTAACTCCCAATGAGCTGTGTACGCCAGGTTACCGCCCCCGGGCAACAGGAGTAAGAGCAACAAATAAAAGGAAAATAAATATGCAGAATTTTCTTACAAAGAATTTGTAATATCTGAAAAGGCATCAGAAGTCCCTCCCTCTCTCTCACTAACAACACAGTTATGGAGCACACCGTTTCAGGAATTCCGTCTTGAGAGGAGAACGCATGGGAACGAGGTGAGGTGTCGTGTTAATCACATTACGGCTGCGTTTCATTTGGATACACAATTAGTTTCCCCAAACCTTCTCCAGCCTTCTGACAATATCATTTTATACATGAATGTATTAATGCTACGTTCCACCAGTTAACCACATTCCAGTACGACACGGAAAACCTAGATGCTTTTTATTAGTAGTATTAGCAATACCAGTTTAAGCCAGCGATAATTCATCACACGTAGCATAATATCTTTTGCATGCCCGATGTCCGAAGATAGAAGTCGGGCGGTACTGAGTGTATGACTACATTTTCCCTACTGTTGATGTGCCTTGGACACTTTGGAGGCTGAGGTCGGGGTCGTTAGGTATTCCCAACCTTCCAATTCGGAAATCCGACTTCACACAGGGGGGCGTTCCTGTTGATATTTATGACTGGGAACATCGGAAATTTAGACTTCCCTGTTTGAATGGAATGCGACATAACACCCTATTACTGTACCCTAGTACTGTCACCACCAGATCAAGAGATTATACTTCCAAATCCACCAGAGCATAACTCTGCAGCTCACTGGAAACTTGCTGCAGGCAAAAACAGCTTTTCCCTCCACCTGCTCCCCCCCCCCCCAATCAGCGTAGACGTAGCCTCGTTGCATGACCGCAAACACCTTCCCGCCCTCACACACTACACTCTGAAAAACCCTCTCATTTGACGAGCAGCTCCTGGTAATTAACTACAGTGGCTCCTTTGAAGCGTGCGAGAGGCTGACTGAAAGTGGTCACTCAGACCCCCAGCAGGAAGGACAAGGCTCGATATCAGACCACAAGCAGGAGGCTCACGTTTAAGAAGCCTACGATAAATAAAAGCCACATAGCTGCAAACCATATCCAGTCCGGCAACGGCCAGCCCTCGGAGTAAGAGATCCCACGTGTTCCCCTTGTGGAGCTCGCAAAGCGCACACATGTCGCAATGTCAGAAGGATGTTCAAACTACCTCCCCATAAAGCGTCCCGCCAGCTGCACCCCATTGAAACCCGGCGTAATGATATCATGTTGCCAAATTACCATTTATTACGGGCCACTTGGTGTTTAATCACAGACCTGCAGCGCAAACAGCTGGGGCCTGAGGTGAGTGTAATTAGAGGCCCGGTCGTCGCCATGTTAACGTCCCCAACATGGCTCACAGACGGGAGCCCTCGTTTACGCTTCGCACAGCCTTCGATGGCTCTAAAGTTAGATCGACTCTCAAACTTTAAAAAGATGAACGGTAATCATAGGCGTTTATGAAGTTTGTTATGATGCACTTGTCATCGGTCTAGCTTGGTTGGTGCGCGATGAGCGAACGCTGATGACATGTTTGTACGTTTTTCTCGTGCGTTCCCACTCCCACAAATGGGCGCGTGCATACGCGCGTGTCTCCACGCCCACATGGGCACTCACCTCCAGCCGCTTGACCACCTCGCCAAAGTCCTCGGTGTTGTTGTTGATGGAGCGCAGCGACACGCTCTCGCCGCGCTCGTAGTAGATCTTCATGGAGGCGGGGCTCCCCGACGACCAGCCGATCACGTCGCGCGTGGCACAGTTGAACACCACCGCCTTGGCGTCCTGGTCCAGCAGGATGATGAACTCGTTGGACACGGCCAGCAGGCACTCCCGCTCGGCGCCCGCCACCTGGTCCTCGGCGTGCACCTGCCAGGTCACCGCGCCCAGGCTGCGGAGCTCCGCCCCGCTGTAGGGCCGCACCCGCTCCCGCCGCTTGTGCGCCAGCGAGATGAAGGGGAACTTCCCGGTGGGCTCCACGGGCGTGCTGGTCACGTGGCGCTCCGCCAGGTCCCGCAGGTACTCCTGCCGCGTGCGCGTCGCCATGGCGCCGAACTTGTCCGACTTGTGCGCGGCGTTCTCGGCGTTGATCACCTTGGCCAGCAGGAAGTCCCGGAAGACGGTGGACTTGGGGAAGGTCACGCCCTGGGGGATGGGCGGGCCGAAGGAGGGCACGTCCTGGGAGCGAGCGACGGCCACGCTAAAGGGGGGCAAACGAGAGGAAACCGAGCGGTGAAGCTCATTGGTGCACGAAGATCAACCGCAGGGCCGGTCGTAAATGGTAAATGGACTGCACTTATACAGCGCTTTTCTAACCAGTGGCCACTCAAAGCGCTTTACAATATTCACCCAGTCATCCACATATTCAACACCGACGGCGGTGTCAACCATGCTCGGCGGGAGCAGTTGAGGGTGAGGTGTCTTGCTCAGGGACACTTCGACACTCGGGGGATCAAACTAGCAACGGGGATCAAACTAGCAACCTTCCAGTGACCAGCCAACCCGCTCTACCTCCTGAGCCACACGCCCCCGTGTTGTCTACTGCACTTTGACATTTACATTCAGGAGTTCCCCCAACACATCCTGCCCTCCTTTGTTTCTGCAACAAAAGGTGAGGTCGCTCCCGACAGCAGTGAATGGACTTGTAAAACAACACTAGGAGATCTTTGCAGGGTTTGCCCTTGGGTTATATTTACCCTATTCACTTGTTGTGCTTCCGTTAGGACTCATACATCTCCCAACACCTCCCTAAAGCGCTGGTTACACTTCTACGACTGCATAATGCGCTATCCAACTGCGTAACCACGGAGACCCCTCGAGCCCTCATAGTTCTCCGTCGTGGTGCCAGATACGCAATGCAAGCGCTGCAGGCGCTGCCAGTGTTTACGTTGTGATAGTAGTCAAACCGGAAAAGTAATTCCGGAAATGATGTTTTTAGAGGACCAATCGCAGCCCTTGCCGTCTCCGTTGTCGCTTGACGGAGTGACGAACACTTAAAAAATATTTCATGCAGCCGGAGACGACGGAGAGGCTCTCCGACAGGCTCTCCAAATTAGGCTTTACTCAAGACTCCTGCACAGTCAAGTCAGGATAGAGTCATAAACCTGCATTCTTTTTCCACGAGCTAAACAAGCAAGGTAACGCTACGCTGTCATTCCTGTATACACAAAATGAACTGACATTTATGGATGTTTCGGGACCAAATACTCTGGGAATCCACACACCAGGGTAACATGGCGGCGAGTGCCAGAGTGCAGGCCTGGGGAGACCAGGGGAGTACGCGAGGACAAGACCAGTGGCGAAGTGACACGCGTGACAAGCCTGCGTCCGACACGTTTAGCGCAGACATCCCGCGCCGCGGGAGATGCGGCGATGTTGCTTAGCTCTTTCCACGCTAGTCCGCACGTGACTGCACAGGGCATACATGGACACATATACACGCGTTTCCAATTGCAAGTGACAAGCGGGGGTGCCAGTGACACACACACACACACACACACACACACACACACACACACACACACACACACACACACACACACACACACACACACACACACACACACACACACACACACACACACACACACACACACACACACACACACACACACAGTCACACCACGCTACGCTACAGAGGAGCGCCATCTCGAGGGGCTACGATAACAACAACGTTGCATTGACATTACATTTATTTAGCTAGTGCTTACATCCAAAGCGACCCTACAATAAGTGCGTTCGACCATGAAGGTATGACCCGGAAATCGCAAGAATCACGCGAGTGTAAACCAGCGGGGCCACAATAGCCTGCTTTTTCTCTCTCTAAACAAAGCCTCTTGTTACGCAATCTGTCCGGCCGGCCCCCGTGTGACTCCTGGTTGTAAAGCGGTGGATTAGCACCCGGAGGACTGAGGGCCCTTTGCTCTCATTAGATCCCCTGTCAAGCACCCTGGGATCTCGAGTGCAGTCGGATCCTGACGACGCCAAACTGCAAACTGGACGACTACACTGCAAAGAGAACGTCATGTCTGAAATTAAAAAGTGTCAGTGCTGGGGGATAGTGCTGCTGCTGCTGCTCAGGAACAGAGGAGGAGTTTGTCAGGCTGGCACAGTGCAGTGGGGGAGCGAGCTCCGGGCTCCAAACGTCACGCGTGTTTGGAGAAGACCCTGGCAAACATTCATCTGTTTGTGTGTCAAACAGCCTTCAAAGCAGGCGTGTGCGTGCCTGTATGTGCCCGTTTGTGTGCGTGTGCCTGTTTGTGTGTGTGTGCCTGTGTGTGCCTGTGTGTGTACACATGTGCGCTTGCTTGTGTACACATCAGTCAACCCTAACCACGGAAAAAAAAAAGGCTGATATCAAGGACAAAAGTCCACAGTTTCAGAATATCCCAAGGTACTGTGCACTGCAAAGCATCACACACACACACACACACACACACACACACACACACACACACACACACACACACACACACACACACACACACACACACACACACACACACACACACACACACAATAGGATAATACTGCTGTTAGCAAAAAAAGTGCTACATTACTATATTTAGATTAAAGTGACTTTGCTACAACACCAAGTACAAAAACACAGCAGTGGGTACCTGGATAAATATTCCTGTCCCAGTCTATCCTCCAGATATTCCCTACCTGCGTCAGCCTTATCAATGAAAAAGAAAAGTGATCAGTTTCTCCCTGTAGAACCTAGAGTCCTGGTGACTTGAAGTCGGGCCACCAGAAGACCTCAGCTGACTCCAGCTGGAGGTCAGAGAGCGACGGCGTTCCAGGGGCGGGTCACCAGACTGTTCTCAAGACTCCTGTATCCCAAGCTTCATCTTGGGCCGGAGGACCAGGAAAACCGAAACAGGGAGCCTTTTCTTTTCTTCCTCCTTGTTCATAATAGGTTCCCAATCACAGGACGCCTTAAAAAGAAAATCCTGAACCAAGTCGGGTTCCGTTCCGAAAAGAAACCGCAGAATCCCCGGGAAAAAAAAGCAAAACAAAAACAAGCTGCAACTTCCAGGTTTGGGAGTTGGGGGGTGGGGGGTGGTGGGGGGTGGGGGGGTGGGAGGGGGGGTCGAGGGGTGGGGGGGTGGGATCTGGAGAGCAGGGTGGGGGTAAGGAGGTCGGGGTATGACCCAAAAACAATTTGATGATTTATCAAGGGCACCGAGAGGCGCTAAGTAGCTGCTCTCCCTCCCTAACCCCTGCCTCGGTCTGATCTCGATGCGGGCTGCTGGGGCTCTGAGAGGCTTTGCTGATCCACCCTCCTACTACCCAGGCATCACCACCCTCATCGCCGCTGAGCTCACATGTCCGGCTGAAGGCAGCCCCTCTCTGATGTGTGCGGTGCTAACTCCTTCTGACCAGGCTGCCTCGCGCTGCCCCAAGGCACAGTGGCAGGCAGGGGAGGGGAGGGAGGGAGGGAGGGAGGGAGTGGGGGTGGTGTATTATAAGAATCTGCAAAGAGTGAGCTTTTGTGAGAGAACTGCATGTGCATGCAGGGGGTGGGGGGGTGGGGATGTGGGGGGGGGGGGGGGGGGTAGGGGAATGAAGCGAAGGCAAAGGGTGCCTGCGTGCGTGTACGATAAAGTGACTGCAAGATAGACTTAGGGGGAGGGAAAGAGCAAGAGAGGATGGAGAGGGAGACAGAGGGAAAACAAAAGCATGTATAAAGTATGTGCACGTGGTGCACGTGAGGAGGCTGGGGAAGAAGGGTACCACATCAAAGAGGCTGCACCGTGATAATGTGTGTGTGTGTGTGTGTGTGTGTGTGTGTGTGTGTGTGTGTGTGTGTGTGTGTGTGTGTGTGGTTGATGCCATTGTGGCCCCTGAGCGCCCAGGGCTGAGGCCGGCTCCATCCACCAACCAACAGCCAGGCTTAGCCCCGCCGAGACAGGGGCTCCAGGGTCAATCTCTCCCCGTTAACCATAATCAAACAAATGCATACAAATGCGCGCACACACACACACACACACACACACACACACACACACACACACACACACACACACACACACACACACACACACACACACACACACACACACACACACACACACACACACACAGAGTCTGAGTGCAGGCAGGAAGACAGGGCTGCGGTCGCGCAGCAGGCTTTTAAGTGACGCTGGGAGCTGTGCTGTGCAGTCAGTGCTTCTGTCTTAATGCTAGCAAGCATGAGATTGGGACCGCAGGTAGCTGGCTGCAAGTAAAGTAAAGGCTGCTTTAAAAGGTTTGCGGTCAAATTGGCCCCCGCAAGACGGTGACATGCTGCTGGTGGACTACTGGTTGAACCTGCTGCTGGTGGACTACTGGTTGAACCCACTGCTTGTGTAATGGATAGGTTTGTCATTGTGAAGTCATTAGAGTCTTGAGGCCACATTAGTCATTTATACTCCTGTTAGGTTGCTGAAGAACATTTCAAAATCTGGCATTGCGTCATCTGTGACCTTCATAGACTAAATGAAAAGGATAACAAAGTGAACAAGAACCCTTTTTTCATTTTTTCCCAAATCCTTAATTTAACCATTAACATATTTATTTTTTATAAACTCTTCAAACTATGAGGACCTCAACATTGAACGTGTCAAAACAAATACCTGGACGCACCTTTAAAGGTGAAGGTGTGTTGAATTCAGCGTTAGTATCCAGTTAGTTGCAATATGCCCCCTCACCACTAGAGGCTCAATCCAACATACTGCACCTTTAAGCAACATTTCTCCAACCCCTACAGCAGAACACCCTGTGAGCATGCGGCAACACACAGACTCACCTGTAGCACGTGCTGTCGGAGCAGGGGTTGTGCACCCGCACGATGATGAAGACGTGCTGGAAGTGGGAGCGGATGGCCTTGGGGGTGAAGGGGTGGGAGCCGGGCTCCTGGAACACCAGCGTCACGATGTCGTTGCCGATGTGGCGCTTCCTCAGCAGCTGATATCAGGGGGGGGTCGTTAAAATAACTACAATAGATGGACTGCATTTGCCACGATACAGCATATTAGTTTTGCTGTTTGCGATATTCGCCAAGAGGAAAAACTATATTGCAATACTGCTTATAACTGAGCAATGGAAAAGGTACTCTTCTCATAGCGAACACATTCCTTATCTTTGACAAAATGTTGCTTATTTTATCTTCGGAACATCCTTTGCCCAAACAGTTTATAATATTTACATTCTAGAATGCGCACCCTGATAAGCCGAGAACGGGACGAGCTCTCTGACAGTCTCTGGGGAGGGGGAGCTCCGCGGGGCGGGACCTACCTGCTGTTTGTTGTTGGGCGTGTAGGGCAGCAGCGTGGACACGTGGAACATGATCTCGTAGTCCTTGTAGGCCGTGTACAGGGAGTGCGTGCCGGTGGAGTCCGCTGCGGGGGGGGGAGACGGGGAGGCCATGTTAGGAACCGGAGTCCATGTTAGGAACTGGACTCCATGTAAGGAGCTGGATGTACTGATGGTTGCTCGGAGCGCAGTGTCTCTTGTGCAGACAAACACACAAGAGTCTGCTGCCGAATGATAGGACTGCCAGCCTGAATAATTCATTTAAACCATCAATATACAACAACAATTAATACCATGATCATGGATGTGCCTTTATTGGACAATAAGAACAATTCTGTGACATTCACGTTTGACCTCGAGCGACTCAAAGCCTAATCTGGTGTGTGAATGGCAGGCCCAGCAGCATCTATAATGATAGCTGATTACTGCCCTGCATGAGAGACAACGTGAGGGGCTTTCCTCTGGGTGAGTAGGGGTGGCCCTGCAGCCCAAAATAGCTCCAAGTAATTACAGCCATGATTGGGATGAGCTGCCGTTTCATCCTACCCTCATTAGGACCATTGAGGGGCGAGTTAGGCAGACTGTCAGTCATATATAAATATTAAAAAAAAGAGAGAGAGAGAGATCAAAGAATTAAATGAGATGATGCAAGCACACATGACAAGAGCGAGCAAGAGCGAGAGCGAGAGAGAGAGAGAGCAAAGAGACAGAGGGGCAGAGAGGCAGCAAAGAGAGAGTGTGAATTAGGTCAGGTGAAAGGAAATATTTAACAGAAAACCAGATAAGAAGGACAAAGGATGCAGTCCCAAGAGAGAACAGTAAAAAAAAAAGCGGGAGGGAGTTTTAAAGTGAAAGCTAATCTTGTGAATGTGTTGACAGAGCCAAGACTGACACCCAAATGACCTCTGCTTTACAAGCGCAGATCAGGTTAGCCTCCAGGGAACACCAGCATCAAAATGCATTATGGGTTTAAAGGAGTGGGGGGGAGAGAGGGAGAGAGAGGGGGGGAGGTAGGACAATCAGGATAGGAGGGTGCAAGGTGTGTGTATGTGAGGTCTATGCGTTAGTGTGTGTGTGTGAGTGTGTGTGTTTGTGATAAGACTTCTTTGAGGATCCTTCTCCTTATGCATTCGAGATTGGTGAAGTTTGGGTATTAGATGAAGGATTGATCGGTCTGGGTACAAAACGATAATACACTATAGCACTGTGTTATACACTATAGCACTGTGTTATACACTATAACACTGTGTTATACACTATAGCACTGTGTTATACACTATAACACTGTGTTAAACTATAACACTGTGTTATACACTATAGCACAGTGTTATACACTATAGCACTGTGTTATACACTATAGCACTGTGTTATACACTATAGCACAGTGTTATACACTATAGCACAGTGTTATACACTATAGCACTGTGTTATACACTATAGCACTGTTATACACTATAACACTGTGTTATACACTATAGCACTGTGTTATACACTATAACACTGTGTTATACACTATAGCACTGTGTTATACACTATAGCACTGTGTTATACACTATAACACTGTGTTATACACTATAACACTGTGTTATACACTATAGCACTGTGTTATACACTATAACACTGTGTTATACACTATAGCACAGCAGCCTGCACAGACTTTAGACACGGGATGCTGTTTGCTCAAGGGCAGGGCATGTGGTGGAGGTCAGATGAACCGATCATGTCAAGAGACACCCATGCTAATGAGCACCCCACCCCCCATCCCCACCCTGACCCCCACCCCTGGGTGAGTGAGTGGGAGACGTTACTTTTGGTGTCGAGCTGGGCGCGGTACTTGAGGAAGCCCTTGAGGCGGACTTTGTCCCCCAGCAGCTGGAGGAACTCCTCCAGGGCGGGGCCGGCGTTCTCGTTGTTGTACATCTCCTCCTCGGTGCTCTGGCCGGCCCGGCAGTACATCACCCCCACCTTCACCTGGAAGCTCAGCTGGAAACACGCACAGACCAAGAAATCATGCACACACACACACACAAACACATGTGCAGAAAACATACACACACACACACACACACACACACACACACATATATTAACAGAGAAACATACACACACACAAGATTGAGTCAGTATATACACAGGGTCAAGATGTTGCACATTCACACCTTCACAGAACGAGGAGTCGTGGCACTTCCAGAACAGCCACTTCCCTACTTGTCCAACACTGTCTCTGAAGCCCACTGGGAAGAACTCTCCCTCTGTTACTCCCTGACTCTCCCTCTCTGGCTCTGGGCCTCCTTACCCCATGACTCTCCTTCTCTCTCTCTGGGCCTCCTTACCCCCTGCTCGTCCAGCTTCATCAGCTGCTCCGTGACCTTGGGCGTGTTGAGGGCCAGCCGCAGACAGGACACGTCCAGCTCGGGCACCAGGTACTCCAGCACCTCCTTGATGGGCAGCCCCCGCACGGTGGCGTGCTTGGCTGTGGAGGGCACCGCATCCTCCAGGATGGAGCCCCGAAGAGTGGTCAGCTGGTGGGGGAGACGGGGCAGAGAGATGAGGAGGAGGGCATGCATGCATGGATGGATGGGTGGAAGTCAGAAATCACCGGCTGCCCTTTTGATATTTTCTTCAGCTATATCTATTGTTAGTATATGCTACACGTGAACCTCCTAAGATGGCGCAATTAGATTGGTTCGCTATCTCAGGATATTGGGCAATATCCCATGATTGAGATCTCAAACATGGGATATTGTTTTCATCGCAAAATGTCGTGTGTGACGGTCGTTTCGTCGCACTAATAAAAACAAATAAACCGCTAATAAAAAATAAGAAATCCCGGCAAAAAGTGTTTAATATTTTATTTATTTTTTTGAGTGTTCACGTGTAGTATATACTAAAACAATTATTCACCTCAGGCTCTGTGAATTCACTTTGCCTTCGGTGAATAATTGTTAATTACAGCTATTGCTGTAGCTATTGTTCTGCTGACAATATAAAGCAAGCAATATAAATAGCGTACACAGAATGGTAGGGCATACACGCGCACTCATGCATCCTGACACACACACACGCAAATGCACATGCACACATACTCACACACGCACATACAAGCGCACAATCTGCCATGGCTTTTAAAAAGTACTCCCATGCCCTGAGAGAAGTTGACATAAACAACAACAACAACAACAACAACAACATGAGCGGCCGTTTTAATTCCATCTGTGGCCGGGAGTCAACGGAAAGCAGTGGAGAGTGGGGAGCAAGAGTCTGCAGGAGTCTGCAGGGCTCTGTGTACATAGAGCTCTGCATTGTGCTCCGTCGTGGGGGAGAGCCCAATCACACTCCCCTATCATATGCAGCTGGAAGGGAAGGGTGGGCGAGTGTTGTTGTATGCATGGGGTTGGGCCCTGACAATGGGCCCCTGTTCTCCAGGTATGTAAGGGGCGTGTGGGGGTGGGTGGCTGGGGATGTTGTCTTTAGATATTTTGGTCCTGGGGGCCGTCAAGTCCTTAATCACACACACACACACACACACACACACATCGTTCCCCTAATACGATAATTGGGCAAAATAATATGAGTCGGGAGCTTGTCTATATTATTCTAGCTGTGTATAGATGTCGTATGCAGTCGTCGTGGAGCGTGAAGACCGGTTCTAACCGGTCTCACCGACTGGGGGTTCTCAGGTGGCAGGGCTCTGACAGGCCATGGAGGTCAGGGGGAAAGTACATGTCCTGAAGTGTGTCCCCCACAGCTGTGGTGTGACTGACGGGGCCTGGAGGGCCGGCTGCATAAAGAGGTGCAGAGTTTTCTGCAGGTTTCACCCCGAGGAAGTTCCCCGGTGGGAAGCAGAGGAGAGCCGGGGCGATAAATACACAGTGTCGAGGAGATATCCGGCCTACAGCCAGGAGCCTTTGAACATTTAGTGACCTTACCGGGAATGGGATCCCATTCTAAAATATTGATTTTCCATCGTTTCCAACAATTACAAACTGACAATAAACGATTGAATACTCAAAAGTATAATCTCTGTCTTTCTCGGTTTGTCACAAGCATTGGACAAAACGGAGCGCTTTTAAAGCAACTACAAAGGAGTGATTCCAAGCGATGCGGTACGAACGCCGGGGCACCACTGACCTCGCTGGTCCGGAAGATGAGGCGGTAGTTGTACTGCTGGCCCAGGTCCTTCTCCTCCTCCAGCTTCTCCCTGCGCAGGCTCACCGCCACCGGCCCCAGCGCCTCGTCCATCCCAAAGTAGTTCCAGTGCTCTGAAATAGGAAACAGACACACACACACCGGCGGTCCAGGGATAAGGCATAACCCACAAAGCTCTCCGATGAACGGACCTCATTGCTCAAGGGCCCCGGACGGCAGTGCGTCTCACCCCTCAGGTAGAAGAACTTGCGGTAGTAGTAGGCCCCCAGGTCCACGTGCTCCACGATGTAGTGCTTGCCCTTGTCGCTGAGCGCTGAGCTGTGGCCCTCCTTGGGGCCCTCCAGCACCGCCACCCCGGCGTTCGTGCAGTGGGAGCTGACGGCCGTCTCGTAGAGACCCCCCTCCCCGGCCAGGACCCCCGGGCCCACGCCCCCGGCTCCGCCGCCCACCAGCCCCAGCCTCCGCCTGCTGGCGCCGTCCGCCCCGATCTCGTTGCGGAAGCACGGGCAGCTGAGGAGCATCTCGTTGCTCTGCTCCTCCTCCGAGTCGGGGCCCGGGCTGTCCCTGGCGCTCAGCTCCTCCTGGCTGCCGCCGGGGGAGCTGTAGGGCAGGCTGTGGGTGGAGGAGAGGGTGGAGGTGGCCGAGGCGGCGGCGGCGGCCGAGGCGCCTGTGGTGGTGTTTTTCCGCTTGCTCGCCGTCTGCCGCAGCTGGATGACGTCGTTGAGGTCGAAGAGCATGCTCTGGACGTCGTAGTGGGAGAAGCCCTTCTGGCTCGCCCAGGGCTTCAGCAGCGGCCCCGCCTCCTCCGACCGCCCGTCCTCCGCGTCCGACCCGCCCTTGGGCGAGTCCGACTCGCCACGGACGCTGCGCAGCTTACGGAATATGGACTCCCCGCCCGTCTCCGACTTGGAGCGCCTCTTCGGCGGCTTGTCGCGGTCCTTGGGCTTGGGGGCGTCGACCTCGGCGAGGTTCTCCTGCAGGTCGGCGGTGGACTGGCCGACGCTCAGCAGCTCCTCCAGGCCGTCGGGGGCGTCGCTGCGCTGGTCCGCCGCCTCCCCCTGGTAGCCCTTGAGCATGTCGAAGAAGCTGTCCCGGGACGGCCCGTGCTGGTCGATGGAGGACGTGCTGCCGTACTCGCGGTGCAGCGGGGACCACTTGGCGCCCGGCGCGGGGCCCCAGTCCTCGCCGCTCTCCCCGCTGCCCTCCATCTCACTGATGGTCATGTCGCTGTTGCTGCGCTGGCGGATGCGGCGCTGGCGCGGGTTCCTGTGGGCGGGGCCCCGGTACTCGCCCGGGGACAGGTAGTGGGTGTCGGAGCTGTAGTTGTTGGCCTGGGCCTGAGTCCTGTTCTTCAGCGTGTTGTGGATGTTGCGCAGCATGGAGGAGTCCTGAGGGCTGATCAAGAGGCCTGATTTGTGGGACTGGCCACTGCCGCCGCCGCCGCCCGGCGGACCGGGGTTCTGGCCCTCCGTGGGGTGCCACAAGCTCATCGCCATGTCCTTTCGAGGGGGCCAGTCGGCTACTCGCGCCCGCACGCCCATCTTAGGCACACCCATACCGCCGGGGGGATGGACATTATCAGAACGCGTGGGCAGGGCGCCGCCGTTGACCATGCGAAGGTGTCTGGTGTAGAACTCGTCTGTGGCAGGGATCGATCCACCACGCTCCATCGGTGGCGGAAGCTTCAGGCTGGTCATGGCATCAGGGCCTGAGGCAACAAGGCACTTAGCAGGGGGGCATGGCTGCCTCTAGGACTGCATGCAGGTGGCTGAATTCATGGGCAGCCTTCTCTGGATCAGGAGGAACCCAAAGGACCAGGCCGCCTCAAGCCTTCATGCCGCAACGTCTTCTGGGTCGGCCGTTCCAGGGAGTCGTGTCCGTAATCGCTGAAATGTCGCTGAAATAAGGGCAGAAGAAAAATGTGAGTTTAGGTACTTCAACAGTTCATATGAAACCGTCCCTTGAGGAAATGTTCCAAAAGATGTGACACTTGAGACCAACATGCTCCTTTCAGACTTCTAAACCCGTTTTTCATTTCCATTTCCACAGCAGTGAAAGGGAATGCATGTGTTTAGGAACGGGCGGGCGTAACAGAATTCTGCTTACTTTCCTTCTGCTAGGGCGTCACTGAGTCCATACAGAGTGTCTGAAATGTTATTTACAGATAAGGCACGGCTTTCAAAACCAATTTCAGAATAAGCATCATGGGGGAAACATGAAAGCTTGGCCAAATGTAAAATAAATTGCATTCCCTCATTAAAACGACAAGCCTGCCTCTACGCTCATCTGTTCAATTCTCAAATGAAATGTGTAAAGTGGATGTTGCTGGCAATTTAATAAACTAATGTTAGACTTACTTATGCAGGCCCTGGCCTGTGTAAAAAAATCTAAATAAAATAAAAAAATTATGCTTCCAATAAATCAAAATCGTCTGAATCTAGCCCAGTCCTAAGCTGGCAGTGCCCTGAATGTTCTGCTGTTGTTGATAATGCTGCGACTCCTTTAATGTCTCTTACCGAGCAATCAATTAGCCAACAAAAGTCAATTAAATTGCCAAGATGCTGCATTCTGGAACCAACCCAAGAAGCACAATAATATAAAAAATAATAATATAAAAACACACACAGACACAGACACAGACACACACACACACATCAAAAGCAAACAGGCCCTTTGAACGTTCTCTGAGACCAGGGTGATGTTCCTCTGCGTGGCAGATCGGGCATATTTGGCAGCCTTACACCGGAGGAGATTAAGGCTCCTCATCTCAGTCGGTCCTGGCTGGCTGTGGGCTGTGATCACATTATCCACTGGCTGTCAGAGCTGTGATGGTCCTACTGCACAGTCACCTTCACACAGCACAGCGACCACCGCCAGCCAGCACCAGCTCCCACAGCTGCTAATCAGAGAAGAGATGGCTTCGAGAGCACTAATTCACTCGCGTTATATGCTACTAAACCTTGGCACACACATTCTACACACGGCCTAGTGAGTCATAAATTGTGTTAACCCCCCCCCCCCCAGTAATTTCAAGAGGTTTGTTTGCATAATACGCAACTCCAACCGTTGTGATCTATGTTTGGCAACCAGTGCACGGTAAACCCGCGGGCGGCTAGCAACAACGGACCCTAACGGATTGCTGTTGGTTTAAAAAAAAAAAAAGTTTATAATACCAACAGCTAGGCATTAGGCATCAGGTAAACAGTGCAGGTACACAGAAGGGTTTGGTTTTGGGCGGTGCCTCAGGGATAAGCTCCCTCTCCTAGCTTTGTTTTCTGAAAACAGACCTATGAAACCGAACACTGCGCTCCAAAACCTGATCCTCTCGAAAGCTTGGAGAGAAATTAAGTAGAACCGCCGAGGGGTCAACTGTACAGAGAGAAACCGTCCAACCGGAGCACTAATACTGCAACGCTGGAAAACACAAAGGTCAGGTGAACGGATGGATGCCCACTTTTGTATTTTTGGGGTACTTTCAGCTGTAAGATAAAAGACAAACCATGCAGGTTCATCCATTCAACTGACTTTTGACATTTAAGAAGGGCTAATCTACCGTCCGTCTCGCACACAGTGCAGGTCTCCTCACTCGTGTACAACATGATGCATCCAGCCAGGGGGAGGAGAGGGTGTATGTGGAGGGACACTCCTTCATACAATGTTGTGTTGGGACCATACATTTACCTCCTCCCGTCGCCCCCAGCAACACTTTTTATTATTGCTGGTTGTACTCGCAGGGCATGGGAGTACAACACTTGAGTTATTTATTACTATGTTTTTCCTAGATGTGTCATCAGCGTTGTCCCATTGATAAACCAGTAGCATATTTACATCCACAACTGTTCTGTTTATGCACAGACCTACGTATTTCTATACTACTATAATATTATTATTATTTTTACCTTAACATATGTGTGCGATTACAGTGGTCCTTTCTAAATAGCGGTGTGCGTTGGGATAAGTGGTTACGGAGACAGATGTTACTCTGGCAGGTCGGAGCGGACATGTGTGTGTGTTGACTAAGTGAAGCTAACTTCCTGTAATGGGGGCTGGGCTCGTCCAGCTGCTCTGGCGGTCCTGTCCGGAATGAGGAAGACACACACCAGGCCAGGGATGATGTCATGCTGGGACGCCCGGTCTGGCTACTGTTGTTGTACGCAGACCACACACACACACACACACACACACACACACACACACACACACACACACACACACACACACACACACACACACACACACACACACACACACACACACACACACACACACACACGGTGTGTCTGAGTGATGACTGAGTCACATGCGGGGGACTTTCCATGTTTCCTCACACACACACACACACACATGCACACGCACACACACGTCCAATGATTCCCAAAAAGATAAAGCGTCATTGATGCAACAGTGTGACATTCCAACATATCTAGGGCAGAGATATCTTTAGGGTGATTCTTAGGCCACACACCGTTGACTTACTCCTGCTATAGTGTAAAAAGTGTACCCTTGCCAAGTGTTGGGTGAAATTGTTTATTGGCTTTGACAAGCTCTACGGTCTCAAAGAGGGAATATGTATGTGTGTGTGTGTGTATATATATTATATATATGTGTGTGTGTGTGTGTGTGTGTGTGTGTGTGTGTGTGTGTGTGTGTGTGTGTGTGTGTGTGTGTGTGTATGTGTGTGTGTTTTCTGAAGTTCCCCTACAGAGTGAACAAGTGTCTCAGACTCCCTGGCTGGAGGAACAAAAAGAAGAAAGATCACCCGACAAGCTTGTAATTACAGCCCGGGTGAATGGGGTCTGAATGGCCCACACCAAAGTCGCCAAACAGAAATCCTCCATTGCTCTCAGCAGTGGCCTCCTCCTCCCAGTCCTTCTCTGAGAGCGGTCTGGTGGGCACAGGGTTCCCTCTGTTCTGCTCTGGAAACCACCGGAGCCCCCCACTTCACAATCACAACCCAGCGATGCCTGCTGGGACCCTGATACCGCCCTCCCTGGTTGCTAGATTGTGCGTTCCCTCAGGGTGAGCAATATTCCTGTGTGTGTGTTTGTGTGTGTGTGTGCGTGTGAATATGTATTACTGTTTTGCTTTTAAATATTGTATTAAGGGACTTTACAGGGTTGTTTTGAACTTTCCAGTAGGGGACGTTGTTTTTGAACTTTGGATGGGTTTGTCTTAATGTGTATATAATGTATATATTGTATATAGGATATGACTTGTCAATCGTGAATCAAAAAAACAGGAAAAAGATTTAAAAATTAAAACGAAGACCTCCCTCATCACACCTGTTCACAGCGGACCGAGAAAACAAATCCAATCCAAAATAATTAAACGAATAAATCAGATTCTACGACGGTAAGAGGAGAGAGGAGGCAGTGAGAGAATAGGCATTGTCAAACATCTGAGAGCATGATCTGATGACGGAGCAGATGGAGGAGCCCCGGCTGGCAGGTGGGAAGGGAGAAGCGGGGGGGCCGGCGAGAGGAAACAAAGGGCCGGTCCGTGTTCACGTCCCGCCGCGCTGGGATCGGACTCACATCAAACACAACCAGTGCTGTGATGTAATCCACTCAGCCTGTCATCTCCTCCCGCTTCCTGAAGAGCACCCCGGTGTTCAGCGCACACACACACACACACACACACACACACACACACACACACACACACACACACACACACACACACACACACACACACACACACACACACACACACACACACACACACACACACACACATAAGAGGTACAATTGAGTGACGTGTGTACCATCTGTTTGTTTTCCAAAAGATTTTTCCCACAGAGCCGACCAGCGGGTGAGGTTTTGACTGGATCCAGTGGAATGTGCAGCAGGACCGTAACAACATAGGACTGTAAGCAAGGCTGAGGGCGGGAGGTCACCCAGAGGTCAAACTGAGAAAAAGTTGCTTTTCTTTTTCTTTTCCTTAGACCCTTAACCCACAGTACTTCTCCCCGCTCGTAGGAGTGACTGAACCGGGCTGTGCAGGGACAGGGCTGGCCAACCCTGCTGGACTGGGGGGGGAGTGTGAGTGAGTGAGTGAGTGAGTGAGTGAGTGAGTGAGTGAGTGAGTGAGTGAGTGAGTGAGTGAGTGAGTGAGTGAGAGAGAGAGTGAGCCTGTCTGTCTCTCTGTCTGACGTCTCTCTGTCTGTCTGTCCTTGTCTCCGTCTGTCTCAAGGACTGAGAGATGAGGGGAGGTGGAGTCAATACGGGTCATAAAAAAGGCCAACAAAACAGACGGACAGGTAGCGACAACGCATGAGCTCGACTCCCTCCCTCCCTCTCTCCCCTCCTCCTCCTCACCCCAGGGTCCCCCAGGCTGATCTTCTCCCCGGCCCAGAACTCGAAACCTTTGAAAGGGGGAAAAAAAGGGAGACGAATGAGAATACATGTCTGCTGGCAGGCGATGCCAGCCTCCTCCAACCACAAGTGGAGAGACTCTGGAATTCCACCAGCTCTGTCAGAGACGGGGGGGGGAAAGGAAAGCAAGAGCGAGAGGCATGTACGGGCAAATCCCGGGAGCGACATGTTGTTGCAGTCAGGTTGTTGCACGTTGACCGTCCAGGGGACCGCCGGTGAGGGGGGGGGACTTGTTGTGGAGAGCATTCCTCTGTCAGAGCTCGAGAACACCACAGCCATGTCTGCCTCCTCGCGGTTTAGCTCAGGGCGCGACCCCTGTGCTCCGTGGAATGCGTGCTTTCGGATGTGGTGGCACTCCACAATATAGTGCCAAACAATCGGAGCGACGAATCGCTCGACCGACCGCACAAAAGGTCTGTGGCCGACGATCCTGGCATAAGTTGGAAGCACTTAAGAGAAACCCGTGGCTGCGTGTTTCCATTGCTTCTGTGGCCTTGCTCCGAGATGGGCATTGTTCGCAACGCGGGGGCCTTTGGCTAGCAGAACTCTGCTTTTCAACACGGCTCAATGAGGAGTAAATCAGCTTGGCCGTACCGTTGGTAGCGTCTTCTTCCCCTCAGAACATGATAGAGAGACCACTTGTAGACGAGAGGCAGATTATATTAACCAAGGAAAAACACAGAGCCAGAGCTCTTGTCCTCCTTTTCTAAAGCATTCCTGCAGTGTTTTACTTTTCTCACAGGGCGGGACGGCACTGAATAAATGGTGGCCAGAGACACTTAACGTTGTTTGTAGCCGCGGCCGTTAAATGCATTCCTGCTTCAATACGGCGGGATGATGTGTGGGTGGGCTCCGGGCACACACAATGAAAGTCCAGTGTGCTGCTCGGACGCGAGGTCCCCCCCCCCCCCCCCCCGAGGTACCTCGTCTGGGAGAGCTAATTGCATTGCTTTTACAGATTGGAGTGGTCCTCCATTCGTTCACATCGACCGCTAGCTAATGTCGTCGTGTTGCGTGTTACCGACCAACCGGCCTGTCAGACCCAGAGACCGGAAGACAGAGCGCTGAAATCTCCCGGTAGGCACGCCATCCGTTTACAGCTTGTTCCGTGTGGTAATTACAGGACTTTACAACCCTGTACGCGGGTCTGCGTTTATTGGGGATCGGCTCGCACTGGTTCGTTGCCTGAGGTTTGACGGAAGGTTTCAGCGGCTCGTCGCGTGCTCCTTCTTTAGGTATGTGGCGTGAATGCCGACGGAGAGGAAGCGCCGGAGGGGCTGCCGAGGCCTGGAGAGGAATGTAAAACCTGCTAATGAGGAGGCGGCCTGTCTGCTGGAGACTGGAGAGCAGCACAGCGCTCCGGCTTTGGGGAAGGTGGTCGTCTGCTGCTCTAGGGTGCACTTTCTCCCCCCCCCCCCCCTTGCGTGCCTGCCCTCCTCCGGCCCGCTCTCCTGACAACCACCACACCCGGCCTCGCCAGAGCCGCTCCATTATTCCATTAGAGACACTGAGCTGGGAGGCACGCACATATACACACGCACACACACCCCAGGTTCACAGTGCTACAACAACACACACACACACACACACAGTCCAAAGTGCTCCAAAAACAACACACACACACACACACAGAACAAAAAAACAACCTGGAGGTTTGAGTGACAGCGAACACACACAAACATACACACATAAAAGCCCCTAGATGATAGTGGGAGTAGTCAGGCCGTGAAGACAGACGCACGGAGATTGTAGTAGAAGTATTCTAACTATGTAGTATTCAGGAGATGCTTTGACCAATGTCAACAGGGGTCCTCTTTGACACAGTGAGAAGAAACCACGTCTCCATCCCGCCACACTGCCAAAAGATAAGGTAGTGTTTGGATAGCAACTCAACCACATTCTCCACTCTTCCAAAATAAAATAAATCAGACGTAAGGGGAGCACTCATGAACCAAAGTGGGGATAATCCAGGAAATGTGATGCCACATGGACGCCCTAACCCCCCCCCCCCCCCACACATATTAAATATGAAGTTCCCGAGGGACGACAGGGAGTCAATCATATCTCCAAACGGCTTCATCATGCAGTAATAGCCTCCCACTCTTGACTCTCCAAAAACACACCAGCTTGCCAGCGATGTTATTCACCCATTGCCAATAGCCAGTTCTTACGTTGGTATGTCCAGGCCCCTGCGATCTCTAAAGCTAACATAGCGGGCCGTGTTCGCAACTGCCTGTTTGCCCAATGGGGGCCTGAGCCACGGGGGGTCTGAGCCACGGGAGGTCTGACCGTGGGCTGGTCTCAGGCAACGGGAGCATCTCCCAGCAGCAGGCCTTGTTAAGTGGGGCAGCACGGAGCTCATGGGGAGAATCAGCCACCGAGAGGGGGACTTAGTGACATAGTGTTCGATTGTATCCGCAGTACACTGAATCAATATTTAAACTGACTTTAGGCAACGTGTTGCAGTAAAACCCCTTTTTTTTTTTTTTTTACCAAGTATCAAATCCACCCCATCTGTGTATTTGGGAGCGTTATTCTTTGTTTATTTGAGCGTGTGTGCGTGTTCCTGTTCCTGTGTGTGTGTGTGTGTGTGTGTGTGTGTGTGTGTGTGTGTGTGTGTGTGTGTGTGTGTGTGTGTGTGTGTGTGTGTGTGTGTGTGTGTGTGTGTGTGTGTTTAAAGAGGGGGAGCTGGTGGCAAGTGGAGAATCAAAGTAGAAGAGTCTTGAGTGTGTAGTAGCAGTATAATTAACACAAGTGTTGAATTCAGTGAGGGGGGGGGGGGAGAGAGAGAGGCAGATTTTCTCTCTTCCTCCTGTAATCCTCCCCCTTTCTCCCCATGCCAGGAGCCAAGCCCTTAAAGACAGCCACAGGGCAGCGAGTGACTAGGCCTGTGGGGCTTTTGGTGCTGGTGGTGAAGCATGCAGATAGAGCACTTTCAAAAGCCATCTCCCTTTCATAGCCGAGGAGCTCACTGGTATAACACAGAGGCTGCCCGTGCACTCGTACATATCAGAAGACGGTCAACACACTGCACAGGCTGCAGCAATGCTCAGAGACAGACAGACACGTCAGGGCTGTGGGAAAGTAGCCTGAATGGGGGAAGCTATATCTGGGAAAAATCTGGAAACAATTGGAATTATGTTTAGTAGTTTATTTTCGGTCTGGATGGACTGATCTAAGAGAAGATGTGGGGTGTTGGATGATGTCAGCCGTTACAGGGTGTATTATCATGTCAGGGTGTATAGTGTTGGGTTAGGGTGTTAGTTCAGGGTGTATCCTGTTAGGTCAGGGTTTATCAGGTTAGGTCAGGGTGCATAAGGTTAGGTCAGGGTGTATGGGGTTAGGTCAGGGTGTATGGGGTTAGGTCAGGGTGTATGGGGTTAGGTCAGGGTTTATCAGGTTAGGTCAGGGTGCATAAGGTTAGGTCAGGGTGCATAAGGTTAGTTCAGGGTGTATCCTGTTAGGTCAGGGTTTATCAGGTTAGGTCAGGGTGTATGGGGTTAGGTCAGGGTGTATGGGGTTAGGTCAGGGTGTATGGGGTTAGGTCAGGGTGTATGGGGTAAGGTCAGGGTGTATGGGGTTAGGTCAGGGTGTATCTTGTTAAGTCAGGGTGTATCTTGTTAGGTCAGGGTATATAGGGTTAGGTCAGAGTGTATAGGGTTAGGTCAGGGTGTATAGGGTTAGGTCAGGGTGTATAGGGTTAGGTCAGAGTGTATAGGGTTAGGTCAGAGTGTATAGGGTTAGGTCAGGGTGTATCAGGTTAGGTCAGGGTAGTGTTGGGTCAGGGTGTATCAGGTTAGGTCAGTGTAGTACCAAAACCTGCTTCCTAACAGGGTGTTGAGTCTGGCATTTGAGAGTGTGCTGTGGGTTTGTTTGTTTGCTCTTATGATTATCTGGATTTCCAAATGCATGCCCCAGCTGGCCCCGAGCCAAAATGTACCTTTAGTACTCTGTTGATTTTGTCGCTGCTCAATTGTAATGAACTCTAAATGTAAGTTGAAGAGTTTAATACTCTGTGTGTGTGCTTGCGTGTGTGTGCTTCTGTGAGTGTGTGCGTGTGCTTCTGTGTGTGTGCGTGTGTGTGTGTGTGTGTGTGTGTGTTTCTGTGTGTGTGTGTGTGTGTGCGCATGTGCTTCTGTGTGTGTGCGTGCTTCAGTGTGCGTGTTTGTGAGTGTGCGTGTGGCTGAACAGGAACTCAGCATGTGCAGCAAACGAAGCAGCAATGTCAGTTGACAATGACTTGTTAGATTCTCTCTGCAACAGAGGTGTCAACATGGCAGAGAACTGCAATGTTTGGAAACACTCTGCACCCCACCTCCCTGAAGTCATGAAGTCATCTCCCACAGAAGGGGCCAAGCTTCCAGACACCGTCTTGCTAAACTCGTCCATTCAAATCACCGTCTTGCAAAACTTTTTTTTCAGATTATAAATTAGTTTGGTCAGAATCACCGAAGCTAACCCTAATCAACCTGCCACACAACAACAGCTGATACAACAATTGATGGGTGCAACTGAACAGGTGTTCTCAAACCGAATGGACAACCGGCCGAGTGGAGGTAAAAAATGAATGGCGAGGTGTGCATGGCTAAACATCACGGCAACCGTTGAACAGTTGGTCCACAGGAAAAACAGGCACAGTGTTCTTCCTGCGAGGCCAAGAGCTCCAAAAGCTTCACTCATTCCCCCTTTATACTGTCACTGCTTCCATCACACACATCATCCATGAAGTCAAGCCCTGCAAAAAAATACACCATCCAATCTTTTCAAACGACGGCATTTATCAGGAGAGGGAACGGAAACAGGGTTGAGGTCGGGTGGTGCTGTGTCTCCCGAATGGAGATATCCTCATGACGGCGAACCTCCTCTCCTTAAATGAGAGATGAACTGAAAGAGAGAAGGGCTGGGCACGTGTTTTTAAGAGCGTTCCCTGCAGGGCCGCAGCTGCTGAGTCCGGGGAAAAAAAAAAGGGCTTGGGTAGCCGGTTGTGATTCGTAAGGAGGATGAGGGCTTTGAAGAAGAGGGAGATGGCAGAGAGGAAACTTATGAGCGTGGTGAGTGGGGCACCCGCGGGTGTTCTCTGCCTCGTCTCTAGAGGAGCTGCTCCCCACCGCAAACACAGACATATCCCCCCCCCGCCCCCCGGCATCTGTTTCCATGGCGAGGAGCACAGGTGTGCCTGTGCTGTCGACACACACACACACACACACACACACACACACAGAACATTTCAGGCCACTGCACACACAGATCAGTACTATAACGCTACCATACAAGCACAGCACTTTTAAATACGACGGAACAAATGGATGCAAAGATACACACCGTATCTCTGCACGCTTTCCAGTGATTGATCCTGGCACGTGTGGAGAACACTGGCTGCGCTCCCACCAATCAGATCCTACTCATTCGTGTACAACCAGGGCTGTGGAGCCAATCAATTCCAAATGCCATTTGGATCACAATCGTTCTGTCGCTGTTGCAGGGCAGCGTACCTAG
This sequence comes from Micromesistius poutassou, assembly GCF_964030765.1. Taxonomy (NCBI): domain Eukaryota; kingdom Metazoa; phylum Chordata; class Actinopteri; order Gadiformes; family Gadidae; genus Micromesistius; species Micromesistius poutassou. The sequence continues at coordinate 9,207,166 of NC_140287.1, forward strand.
CTGAAAATCACTGGCTGCCAAACGCAGTAAATAAACGACATTACGATGTGACTCTGCACCACACACCCACACCCACACCCACACACACACACACACACACGTTGACACACTGCTCGGCTAAAACCCTACAACTACTCATTTACATCTCATTTAAATTGGAGGCCTGAGGCAGAGGGCCAGCTCTGCTCCCTTTTACATGACAAAAAAGAAACAAATAAAATGAAGAAACACAAGCCATATCAACATGAAAGACGCACCAGAAAAGGTGCTTAACATTTACACTTTTAAAAGGTTCAGAATGTAGAGTTTAGTGCTATCTAGTGGAACACATGGAATAATGTTCATAAGCATGTTTTAATTAGTGTATAATCCCTAGAAAATAAGGATTGTGTTTTTTTGTTACCTTAGAACAAGCTATCTACATCGGAGCGGGTCATCTTGCATGGAGCCCACCATGGAGCCCACCATTTGTTTGATGATTTTTTATCATAATCTCTGTCTTACTTGCAAGTTATGACCTGTAGTTATACGGGCTCAATAACTTAATAGATTTTCTAAATAAATCAAGGAACCTCATCACTTAACACTTGGATGCTCGCTACTTTGGTAAACGATGCCATCCTTTTGGGAATACCTTCTGTCCCGTTACAGGGGAGTATAGGCCCCGGTATCTTCTCCTACATTTTGGAAAGTTATGGAGTTATGGGGGAGGGGGGGGGGGAGGTTATTCAGTTGGTTGGTTCACCATTAGATACCCCTAAATCCTACACACTGCACCTTTAAGAAAATATCCGGAGGTTGTTCAAATAGTCTGATGTTTTGGTCTTGATTCATGAACATTGTGTGAAGCAGAAAGTAATTAGCATGTCTGTCTGCCCCCCCCCCCCCCCGCCCTGCAACCCCATTGGGAATAAAAGTGAAAGCAAATCAGGGCTTTGCATCCTCAGGAGTCATACAGGAGACACAGGATATGCCAAGTATCAACTGAAGCATTGTTTGAACTTCAGGATAATCTGGTCTAATGTGTTATTTGTGTCATCATTTGTATACCGACACGTGCGTACACACGCGCAGACACACACACAAACAATGTAGGTTGTGTTTGCTTTTCATGTCAAGGATAGTCCCTGGTGACGTGTTCCTAATTAGCATTAAAAGGGAGAATGACTTCAACACGTGGGGCCACCTGCCTCATCATGCTGCTGCTAGGAAACCTGGGCTAAAGCCTGCTAGCATCACACACACACACACACACACACACACACACACACACACACACACACACACACACACACACACACACACACACACACACACACACACACACACACACACACACACACACACACACACACACACACCTTTTTCCTGTTAACTCAGTTAACAGTTAACTAAGTTAAGTGATCAATTCTATCTGTATAGCCCTTAATCACACAGTCTCAGAGGGCTTTACAGGCCACATTACATGCCCCCCCCCCCTAACCCTTAACCCTCTAAATAGCAAAACAAAGCCCCTTTATTATCAAGGAAACCCTGAGAAGGAACACAGAAAGGGGGATCTCTTCTCTAGGGATGGTTAGGGGTGCAATGGTTGCCATAATGGGCAGACATAATGGAACAGTCAAATGTCCCTTTTATGGTACATTGAAATGTCCCTTTCATTGCTGTATGTTTCCCTACATAGCACATTAAGCCAAAGTAACGGTTTACTCCCTTCATTAACTCATAACCAACTTCCCCTTCAGTTAAGGCAGCTGATAGGAACCCCTGTAGGAGTAACCATCAGTCCATCAACATAGTGCAAAGGGAAACCACTGGCTAGTCGTGTTTGGGTGGGAGGCTGGGAAGGCAGCCATGTTTGTTATTAGTCACAGCCTATCGGCCCTCTGCACCTGGCGCAAACAGAAAACATTTTGCTCGTCAATGCCATGTGCGGTGTCACAGCCGGTACTCCAGTCATGTCCATCTCTGACCCCGTTCAGCCTGGATTGACATCTCACTAGAAAGAGATTTGTAATCCGATTGTTTTGGTGTGTGGTATTTCTGAGCTACTCCTCTCTATCAATGTCAATTAATGATCTTCATTGTGAGTGAGTGCCTTTCGCTCTTGCGCGTGTGCGTGTGTGCTCGTGCGCGCGTGCGTGCATGCCTGTTACATAAACAGACTGTTCAGGCCATCAAAGTACAATAACGCTGTCTGAATTTGAAGAATTCAGGATAAGGAAACCCTGTTTTCCCAACAGTGCCTTTCCTCTCGTCCAGCTTTGCCAAAAAGGTAACACCGGAACTCAGAGGGTGGAAAGACATTTCCCTGGAAGCAGAGGATGTGGAACATTGGAGCGATGTGAAGAATTATTTTTTTCAGTTGAAATGTAGGAAGCAAGCCTAGAAAGAAGCTCTCGCCGTTTTAACCCAAGGTTTGGCAGACTCATCCGAAAAACCCCGTTGGAGAAGTTAATACATTGGAAGGTCAACCTTGCTTTGTGCATTGTTGTGTCGAGAATTCCAGGTGAAACATGGTGCTTTTCCCGATTGGAACAAAAACAGTTGAAACGCGCACAGGAATGAGGAAAAGCTGAACAGACCTGTCTGTGCATCCAGAGCCCCGTGGTTCCCAGCCACAGTCAAGCCCTCATACATTCCTGGCCCGCTTCTCCGATTTCGTTTCAGCCTCTGTGGTTTCACATGGGGAAATGATTCCACTACTGCCCACATAGACGCAGCCAGAGCTCTGTCTGCTTCTGCCTGCTGTTTTCATTTGACTGGGAGCCGAGAGATTGCTGGGGTAATCATATTCAGGGAGACGAGTGTGCGGGCCGACAGAATTAAGATGGTGCAGCGAATGACAGACATGTTGAGACAACACCGAGCATGGCGTCATGGAGGCAGGAGTTGTCTGTAGGCAAGCCCATGATGATGAGTGGAGGCCCAGTTTCTGCTAAATCTTTTATTTGTCACGCTATCAATTCGATTTGACACGATAGTTTCTCTTTTTTAAAATTAATCTCTTCCAATCTCTGGCAACAGCACTGGGATTTTGTAGCATTTGGTCAGGGTTTGTGTTGAGGGTTTAAAAAACATCCTGATAACCAAGACTTAAACAAAACACAATGTAGAAACACTCTGCAGAGTTGATCGTTTCCAACAGAGGTGGTCCAGCCCAGGAACCCAAAGCAACATTTAGCACCTGCGCACAACATCAAATAGCTTTATTGTCTCTCGGGTCCATTTCCCACAGAGATAATGACATACCCCGAATTAGCAAGGATTTTTGTGGGGGGCAAAATTCCCCACGGGTGGCGCAGAACAGAGGGCCATTTTTCACTGTCAGTATGCATTTGCTTTGTGACAGTGCACTGAAAGAGATTACATCATGGCCATTGTGGTGTCCGAGCCCTCTGGTTTATTCCATTGGCTGGCATAAGGTGGCCTGCTTCAGCCAGACAAAGACACAGCATTCCGACAGTTTAGCAGGAAACGCAACCCCGTTGTCACAGCTCATCATAGTCCAACTCATTAACCCCCACAGCCTATTCCCCCTAGTCAACAACAGTGTGATGATGACTCGCACCCTAAAACACTTTTAAGAAAAGAGTGCTGTTGTGGCCATGTAATCACTGAGCCGTCTGCCTGCTGACTGGGGTCTGACTAATGGAGCGGGAACAGATGTGTTCTCCAGACTTGTACACCTTCACCTGTAACACCGGCAAGAGCCAACCAATCAATCACAGGCTTTGGTCATTGCCATATATAGACATTCCGGGAATTAGCCAATCAAAAATGTTGTATTTGATACACGACATTTAGCATTTAGTCAATCTTTGGCATTAAAAAGCTATAAGCCAATGGTTAGGTGAAATCCCGTTGGAAAAGAATCAAACCGTTTAAAAATGAAAGATCAATCCGTCGCTTACAAGTAAAGCAATAACCACATACCAACAAATGTTCTAAAACAACACTTAAACAGAGTGGCTTAGCCTAATCCTGACAGAACGCTCCCATTCAAGGAGCCAGATATGCTAACGCTCATTTCAATTAAGGCCTACTTTCACTTTGATCGCGACACAGCAAAGTGTTTTAATAACCTCAGGACTGAAGAGAACCCCAACTGTTTCATAAGAGTCATTTAGTATAATTGCTGGCTTCACATGCCGGAGGAGGAACAATACCTCTCTTGTTTCATCATTGTTTGGCTATCCCCTTCCAACCCAGGGCTACAAGATAACCGAAACAGTTTGACTGACAAACAAGTTGCACTCTGTCATTAGGCCTATGCAGGGCATGCAGTAATGGCTACTATGGAGAATAACAGAATCTGATAGGGAATTACAAACAAGGTCTTTCTACAACCACACACGGAAACGGGGGGAAGCGTTACCAGGTTTCTTAACCAGCACGTTTTGAATCTCATCTCGACCTTTCCCTATGAGACAGACACAAAGCCTTAACGTTCTATGTTGGCAAAATTATATAAACATTAATAAAACGTCAAATAAAAGTCAAGTCCATTTTTAAGTACATCTGTCAAGTCTATTATCCTGTCCGACAAATATGTATTTTCACTCAAATCATCAGCTAGCTCCCAATTGTGCTTTTTGAGAGACACACTCGAACTCCCGTAACCTTGAGTTGTATTTCTGAAAGAAAATAAAGTAGACAGTGAATGGGCCAACGTGGGAGATTAAAATAGAGCTAAAAACCCGTCTCCCTGGAGGGACTTAAAGCTGCATATGCACCAGATTCATTTTCAAGTGAGAATCCAATCAGAACATCCAGGAAGTGACCCAGTGTGGATAATAACTTAAAGCTTTAGTACGAGCTACATTGTGCAGAAGCTCAATCGAAAGCTGCAGTAGGAAGACTGGGAGAGCGGTGAATGAGTGGAGCTACTAGGCCTGAATGTTATGTCTACCATCGGTCAACTAAGCCTATCAAGAATGCCATAGGCCTAAATCCTTGATCCTTGCCCAAAGTTAATCTCTCGGGATGAATTGTTCAGAGGATTTATAACAAGTTATTTTAACTAGAATGCACACAAAAAAGAAGTGTCACTAAAACGCAGGGTGACGCATTCCTGAATTATAATTATAAAGTATTTTCCATTGGATAGACATTTACTATCACTTTATCTCGAAGCCTGTCAAAATAGTCGATGTTTTCGTTTCGTGTGTCAGAATCCTTTCGGTTGTTCTACTGCAGGAGCTTCTTAGGCATAGGCAGGCATATCTCCAGATTCAAGTCCAGACACAGCCTCTAGCCCGCTTTGTCATCTCAATATCCCAATACCCATTTTAATCCAGGCCTGGTTAATACTATATCATGATAGCTGTAACAACTACAAAAACAGCTATTATACCATACATCAATGATTAGACTAAAACAGAAGAGGGTGGTCGAAGTTATAGTCCAATTAGAAATTCCCGGATGTCTGTTCTCCCGATCAAAATAACATAATCTATATTTTCAGTTCAGGTCAATGCACATAAATCCAAAAAGGAGAAATCGCAGCCTATGGATTAGAACAATGGCCTTATCAGCACTGCCACCCGATGCAACATGCACACCCCCGGGGATGTGCACCACAGTCGCAACATGAATGACTTTCTGCCATCTATCTAGTAAACAGAAATATCCCATAATTTCCCTCGCGTGACAACCATCCATCATGGCTCGGATTTGACTGATCAAACAGGGGGGGGGGGGGGCGGGGGTCGTCCGTGTGTTCTGCTGCCACCTGTGAATCGTCTTTCCCTCTGCGAGACGCGGAACAATGCATCGTCCTTGGATGTGCGCGATACGGAGGACCCACTTCAGACCGCATCACAGATACATGTTGACAGCTTCGGTCACTCGAGGCGAAACCGTTCAAGCACAGCGATTAGTTCGCACGATTTAAGCCGAACCGACACCGAATGCACCCCGCCGTTACTCGTTACTTTCATCAAACCCGACAGGGCTTTGATTGAACTGTGGATGTGGGACTATACCGTGCACCCTAAACCGGGATCACGCGCATCAGCCTCCAAGCATGCAAAACCATGGGGCTTCCCACTCACCTTTTCCTCCTTTCTGCCTCAATCGTTGGATGTCACACAATGCATAACGTTTTCCTCCTTTTGTTGAACTAGTGGAAGGTCCCAGGGTCCAAACCCCGTAACGCCCAGTGCAGTACGCTTCCTTTCTTCGCGTCAGGCGTACTGGCCCCCGGTTAAGATCCTAAATGGCCTGGCGTCTACGCGTGAGATTCAACTAATAAGTTTGATAGGAAGTTACTGGTTTTCCTCGCTGCGCTATGCAGTCGCTAGAAAGATGAGATCATTTCAGACACCCTCCCATCTGTGCTGCAGTCTCGCGAGAAGGACACATTGGGAAACCAAACGTTACCATGGTAACTGCTCACCTGTGGCCAGCCCCTCATTTCCGGATGTAAGCTTCATGCGTCGCGGGAAAATGTCTTAACAGTACAACCCATGCGTGATCTGTTGCCTGGTGGCCGAGCAGGGTGAGTTGGAGACTGGGTGCATAATATGAACACAATACCACTAGCCTGGGTCTGATGAACGTGGAGGGTTATGAAAGGATTAATGAAATATTAATGAAATATACCACTCTACCATATCATAGCGTTTAGGGGACCGTGTCTGCATGGATGTCGTGGGGCATCTAATTGATCAATGTTAGAATGTCTTTATGTTTTTAGACAGTGGACAGTTTTATATTTAATATCGTTTGTTGTCAGGTCCAACCCTATTTTGACTTGATGGACCTAAGGGTGAGATGTGGTGAAAATATATGGAAAATTAGCTAATTAGGTTTACGAGGTTTTCGAACACAGCCTCTTAGACGAATAACTGTATGCCCTGTTTGTTAGGCCCTACCTATTTATTAATTTATTCATTATATATATATACAATGATCAAACTGCTAACTCAGAAATAATTTGTGATGAGTCAATACAACATACACAATCGTTAGGCTGAGCAAAGTGATTTATTTGAACAGGAACTACTTCATAGCCCCGAGAATCATTTTCATTTCATAAGTAATAGCACCATCTGCTGGTCGGTCAACACACGTTTAGGAATAAACAGAATAGCCATAATTCCATCATTTGTTTTTCAGGAATTCTATAAAGACTTAAAAACAATTGTTTGATTCATTGCTCCTTCTCTTCAAGACTATACAAATAACCCATGATGACTATCATTTACCAGTGCATGCCTACCAGATTAGTTTCCAAACACACAAGCATGAATCCAATCCTCTTGAGCACTTACAGAGGGCTCAGGTGGTACTCCCGCTACCGCGTTCAGAGTATCACCTTCATTTAATAAGGCTTAAAAGACTGAACACAACACATACTATTACCAGTATTATGATGAAAAGGCAATTTGAGTGATACTACTTGAGGCCTACTACGTATTTATTTTAGCTCTTAGTTAACCTCAACAGTCTCTGAATGTCGGGCTCTATGCTGATGGTGGGGAACTTCTTGCTGTATCTCTTGAAGGGCTCTCCCTCCGGCCCGACCAGGAACTTCTCAAAGTTCCAGGAGATGTCGTTCCGGCAGATGGGCGACCAGATCAGGTGCTTGGGGTCCTGCATGAGGGAGTTGGGGTCGTCGTCGGGGTAGGGCAGCTTGTCTTTGAGGTAGGCGAAGACCGGGTGGGGGTTTGCTCCGTTGACTTCGCACTTCTCAAAGACGGTGAAGCCGGGTTCGTAGCCCGAGCCCGGCCGGACATACTTCAGTGAATTCAAGATCTCTCCATTAGATGAGTTCTCCTGCAAACGACACACACACACACACACACAGATCTTCTAGAGTGCATTTTAAGGGGGGGGGGGGGGTGGGGGGTCCAAGGTCAAAGGCCTTGATTGGCTAATCACTAGTGCTGTCTCACTGCGCTGTTGAACTCACCTGGTAGCCAAACTGGTTACAGGGGAAGCCCAGGACCACGAGCCGGTGGGGGTACTTGCTCTGCAGCTGGCTGAGCTCGCTGTAGTCCCGGGTGGTGGTGCCTCAGAGTGACGCCACGTTCTCGATCAGCACCACGCGGCCCCTGAACACATTGAAGTCCACCGTGGCCCCCTCCAGAGTGGTGGCCTTCAGGTCGTAGAAGGTCTTAGCGATGAACGTCATCTTGTGTCTCCTCGCGTGCACCACACGGACAGTGGACTGACTGGGCTTCTGTGAGAGCAGGTGTAATCCGGACACCCCGGTCACCTGACTGCGTTTGAGGGGGGGGGGGGGCTGTGTTGTGGGGGTGGGTGTCAGGTGGCGGCACAGACATCTGATACACACCTGACATCCAATACTGCCCCCCTTTCAAAAGGTGAGATTCATATCACATTTTCTCATCAGAATCCATTTCATCATTGGTGTTGACCTTTAGTGACATAATAATGGCGAAGGGTAGAGGGGTAACGGTCACGGATCCTCTCATTTATTTGTAAAATGTACAAAAGACATTTCATTAACATTAGAAACTCATAATCAAATAGATCTTTTGTATAAATATACTTATAAATATAAATATATTTATTATAATACCAAAGTAGTACATTGTAGCATAGCAATTCCATAAGCTATATCAGTTTCATGGTCATCAAACATTAAAGAGTACAATTCTTCACCAAGGCAAGGGCTTCACCACAGCTTGTGATGAAAAATGGATGAATCCACTGAATAACCCTCATTAGAGCTGCTCTAAATGCCTCTTCTGGAGGAGGCGCCTGTTTAGAGACTCTGCACTTTACAAAACATCAAGGCAATGTCTTTACAATTCAAGCATAACCGTTTCTTGTTTCATTTTTCTACAAAATCGGAACAATTCACTATATCCCATACATAAAGGCTTTTCATAGAGAAGCTACGATTTCTATAGACCTTTAAATGTAAAAAGATGTGGCAACTACACAGACATGATGCAAAAGGTAAAAATTGAATTGTTAAATGAACTTTCAAACAATGAGAATTATAAGGATAATTTCCAACCAATAACCACGACCGAAAGATGTCCCACTACAAATGACTCAAAAAAAAAAAAAAAAAAATCACAATGAACACAATCTTGTTTACGACTTGACACAATCACCCACCAGGCTATAATCCTACGGTGTAAAGAAATCCATCCACACTACTATGGTTTTGAGTTTCACGGTGTGAATAATTCAAACAGTCCCCTTGGCTCCATTCTTTCCCCAGAAGAGGCCTAGTTACCTTAGTATTGTAGTGGTAAAGTCCATGATTAAACAGGGCGGAAGATAAGCAGACGCTAATCTGGCAAACAAGCAACATGGTGACACAATAAATATGCAAAACCGAAACCAAAATAAGACTAAAGAAAAAAAACAGATAACAACCAATAGAATTGAACTGACCTCCAACTCACCAACAAGTTTCTTCGCATTTGTAAAAAAAAAAAACTTTAAAAATAAATCAGATTCCCAGGTAAACAGCAGCATTTACCCACAGCTGGTGAGTAAAAAGCCCTCAAGGTGTAAACAAACCACTACAGCCTCACACTAACATGAGCAGGTATCCTGTGTGTTTTCATGGAGTGCCTGGAGGCCCTTCTCCTCCTCCAGAGAGGCCCCATCCAGGAAGCGGTCTAGGGGTTCCAGAACGCAGTCCACGTGCCTCCTGTGAGCCTGTAGGACCAGCTGCGTCAGGCGAGTGAACGGCTGAAGGAACCAGGTAATAAAATAAAACCAATTATAGAAAGGGTTAGTACATCGTGTTTTAACCCTAGCACATACTAGGGATTTTTTATGAAATGTTAGGGCAGCAAAATAAAAAAATACAACTGTACAGGGATATTTATTAAAGATGTTGATTTGAAGGGCTTTAGCCTCACATTAATAGACCAACTGTGCAGCAACAAACCACTAAATAATGACTAGCTTGAGGTGCTGGCTCAACGAATGACGCCCATGTGACCTACCTCGCTGATGTTTTGGTTGGTGCAGGCGCTGGTCTCAAAGAAGTCTAATCCATAGAAAGCTGCAAGCTATTCCACCGAATGAGAATGAGAAAAATGGGTGTTAAAGTGGTGCGCCCGGTTCCTTCAGTGATGCCATCTTAACGCGTGTTCACATCCCTTCATTAGATTCAATGTCAGCTAACCTCTTTTCCTTTCTCCTCGGAGACACACCTTCCTGCTTCCATGTCAGACTTGTTCCCCACTAGGATCCTCTGAATGTGATCAGGAGCATTCTACAACCAATAGGTCAATGAAATGATCAATCAGTAGTACTGCACCAGACTGGCTAGGGCCACGCTAAATGATAATAATTATTATTATATTAACAATTATTATTAAACTGATACTTATAATTAATAATAATGATAATACTAATACATACTAAAAATGATGCTTAGTAATAATTAATACTAATAATAAGTAAGCAGGGAGGGAAAGAGTGTTTTCTGTGCTCTCACCTCATCCACATCCCCCGCCCAACTCATGATGTGGTGAAAAGATGGCTCATTTGTAATGTCGTACACAAGGATAATGCCCTGGGTTGAACTCGGAAGAAAAAACAATCAGGGACAAGGAAGCGATTTCATGTAGGCCTGTGCTTAATGTAGCTTAAAGTATTAGGCAACAGCTGACATTAACATTGAATAGTTGTTTTAGAAACTCACTTGGGCCCGTCTGTAGTACTGTTTAGTTATGCTCTGATAACGTTCTTGACCTGCAGTGTCCCTTAAAAGACAGAATGTTTTTTATGGATAGATAGTCTTTCTACTCACTATAATAAAAAATGTCACAGGATGACAATGCTGGTTGACAGCATTCCACTCACCAGATCTGTACTCTGACTTTGATTCCATCTATGTCTAATGTCTTCATTTTAAAATCGACTCCTAAAAGCATTAAAAGATATGTGTGTGTGTGTGTGTGTGTGTGTGTGTGTGTATGTGTGTGTTCATAATCATCATCAACAATAATATATATATATATATATATTATTGTTGATGATTATGAACACACACACACACACACACACACACACACACACACACACACACACACACACACACATTATGATAGAAGGTAGAAAGGTCAAATTAAGGGTTATGATAAACAATTGGATTAGGCTACTAGGCAAGACGCGTATGAAAATTACAGGAGAATCAACAACAAGCACAAACACTACAATAATTCATGCAGTTTCATTGTCCTCATCTTGTTCTTTGGTTATGAGAACTGTGTGTGGTTGGCTATGGCAATCTTTGTTTACACATTCATCTGGACCCTGAGATTTGCTCCTACTCTCAATGGTTGGGGATATAGGCCACTGTAACGAGACTTCACGCATAATGGCAATAAGGGTAGAACTAGATAGTATTAGCCGTTTAAGTAATCAAACAGAAAAGTAGGCCTGTCCGTTGTGTGTCGTTTTAGGGTAGGTTTGCCTTCTGAATCAATACAATTAAAGAATATCGTGTTAACATCAAATGTTCCTATTGTAAGACCCTAGTTCGTTAACATCATAGTTTGCCAATTAACCAATTGTATGCGAAGAAAGTAATCTTCTTAGCTCAAATTAGGACGTCTTTCAACGGTAGGCTTGACAAAATAATGATGCTCGACCAATAACCACGTTTATAGGAGAATAAAATTAAAATAAATATTTGCACTGAGGAAAACACGCAGTTATTTCCTCCAGCCTGTCTAATCTGTAGACGCACTTACATCCTGAGGAACCAGGCTGTTCTCTGACTGCAGCGGAAACTTTCTTATGGTTTACAATCCCAAATCTAACATTCCTAAAGTATGAATCGATGACTTCATCAATGTAGTTGTCTGAAGAGCTCCACTGTCATCTTCCTAACATGTTGGTCCTTTTTAGATGTTAGACTGATATAAACATCGATGATCGCTGAAAACTTTGACAGCTTACCGATTGTTGAAATATGGTAAGGATGATATTCCTTCTCAGTGAATCTTCGCAACAAACACGTTTTGCCAACTCCTGAATCTCCCAGAATCATTAATTTGACCAGAATATCATACTGTTTAGTCATTGGTGAAATGTTCATTATCAGATAAAAAGCATGGCATTTACGCCAGCAACAAGGACTGAAAAAGGCTGCACTTGCGTTCAGAGTAAACGCATATATTTCATTGTCAAGTCCGCAAATTGAAATATCCGTCTTCCGGCCAAAATTTCGAAGTAAAGCGTTCTCTAGCCATGCGCCAATTCATTTCTCAGCCTGAAACAAGGTTGGCTATAGCACTATCCATCTATCGAACACAATATGAAAGCATTTAAATTATTTATTAATACTCCAGAAAATATGGTTTTCTTACATCTTTCAACGCAGTTCAATTAAATATTCGATTGTCATATCGGGTTGGTGAGTTGTCAACTTAACATTTCAATGTACTTGGTTAATTATAGTTAGTTAATATCAGCGTCAAAATCCGGTAGGCGAGAATGCCAGTGTGGGTAACCTACATAGCTCTTGACATTATGTAAGCTTTTATTTTGAAGGTCATTTTCCTGTTAGAAATGTCTTTATCTGGGATCATCTGGTTTTACAAGCTATTTGTTGTCTGGGGGGGAGGGGTCAAACCTGTTTCTAATGGACTAACCCTTAGATGCTTAAACACAGCATTTAAAAGTGACAGACTACATGAAAATGTAGATAATATAATTATAATAATATGCAGAGACAAAAGGACAACAAAAAAAAAAACATCCCAAAAGGATAAAATAGTTTTTTATTTAGTCTCATCGTAAAGGTAGGCCTCAACTTGCAAGACAATTGTTGGCAGTATGTACAACATACCTGTAATTTCCATGGAATGGAATAAACAAATATTGATTTCGTACACACATATTTACCTCTGTAAAACAAAATAAGGGTAGGAAACAAAACTAAAAAACATTCCCAGTGCAGGCAAAATATTTCCAGGGAAGGTTTGTCTTCTGAAGAAATGACGACATTTAAGAGTATATAGTGTTAAATACTACACACCGACACATCTTCCAATAACAAAAATAAAGGTCACTGCTCATAACTGCATTGTGTAACATTCATTTTCATTTGAGGATTTTTTTTTCATCGCCACGTTTATATTTTTGGAGAATAAAAAATAGAAAAACGGGTTTCAAACCTGTTAAATGAGGGATGATCTAAAAGAAAGGTCAGTTCACACACCCATATTTACGGAGAGTAATAGCCAAACAACCAAATACGATGTGGGAGTAAGAAGTCAAGTAGTTTATCATTTAATATAGGCATTCATTTGATTACACTAACATTCAGGACAACAGCTTCAGCCACCGACACTAACTCATGGAGGGGGGAGGGGGGGTTGCATCTTGCAGGGCATTTCTTTTTTTTCTAAAAGCAAAGTTCACAATCATTTCTGGAAAAGTACAAACATTAAAAAGGTAAACTATGTCTAAGGACAATTTCTCAAAGGTCTGGTAAGTGTCAAAACGCGGGATTTTCGGAGGTGTTCCAAAACCGAACTGAAAGGAGGGCAGAAGAGCACACGAGGGCGTGTCGTAGTAGCTTCACTAAAGCTTGACGCCGTGTCACCGCGGCGACTAGAAACTTTTTCTTATTGAGGTTTTGAAAAAGCGTCAAGTCCTTCAAAAAACTGCAGAGCTGCCTCACGTTGGAGCGGGTTACCGTCGCCTCAGGGGGAGGGGGGGGGGGAAGTGACGGGGGAAGTGACAGGGTTTGTGGCGGGGGTGCCGCCGACCAGGAAAGCAGAGAAAGGTCGAAGCATATCGTAGCACCTCTCCACTCTCTCACACGCCTGATTCCACCTCACGTCCCAGACCGGATTACGAGGGCGTCCTCGAGCGCGGACATGTTGGAGGAGTTGGTGGGGATGGGGAGGTGGGTGGGGGCTGGTGAACAAGAGTCTGAGTAGGGAGTGCCTGGGACCCAGTGTCGGGGGGGGTGGAGGGAGGGGGAGGGAGGGGGAGAGGGGAGGGGACGGTCTAACTGGGCTCCACGCGCAGCTTCTTCCTAGTGGGCGGCTCCTCGGGCTCCGATTCGGAGCTGGAGTCGGAGCCACCGTCGAAGGCCGACACGGCGCTGCCCTTGCGGTTGGTGTACAAGCTGCTGTCCGAGGAGTAGCTGTTGGCCTGCAGCTGGTTGTTGCCCTTGGCCTTCTCCAGGGCACGGACTGCATCGCGAGCCACAGGACGACCAAGGATCACACCCAATAAGTAACAGCGTAGAGACTTTCCAACACGTGCATGTATTTACAGACTGTTGCCCCGGACTAGGTCCTTCCGCCACGTCCCCCACCAAGATGCCCCGCTCACCTTGTTGCTCCAGCAGAGCGTTCTGCTTCTTCAGGTCGTCGATGTCCTGCTGGTGGGTGGTGTTTTTTCGCCTCATGTACTGGATGTACTCTGTGGCCTTATCTAGGATCTGTGCTCGGGAAGCCTGTTTGACAGAACTCTGTCAGCAGAAACAAAAAAGGGCTCAGCAGTGGGCCGACGGAGTATTGTCCATTTCACAGGCACTCAACTCTGTATTCACAGCACATGGGATGAAACCGATTTAACTATGCACATGGCACATTTAAATGTTTGTTTATTTTGTGTTATTTTTGCATTGATCTCACAATCATTTAGAGCAGAGGTTCTCAAAGTTTTGACAGCTGAGGGCCAATTTAGGAACCCAAAACCCAAAAGGAACCCCATTTGTAATCATTTTAATGACCAGGTTGCATCTCTACAGTTACATGTATTGGTCTGCATCCAGTATAAACACATTTTAAATAACAAATTAGGCAAAACCTGGCACAACTTTAGAAAACCTTGAGAAACATTTTAACTAACACACAATCCCTGGGGTTCTCTGCCCTATACAGTCGAATTTGGGATATAACAGTCCTGTGTGCATTTCAGAATATATGTAAAAACTTATTTAGAACAGTCTCATTGTGCCTTGTTTGAGAACAGAAAAAAATCCCATCAGTAATCATCTTAATGACCAGGTTGCATCCTACAGTTACATGTTTTGGTCTGCATCCAGTAATAAACACATTTTAAATAACAGGCAAAACTAGAGAAACATTTTAACTAACACATAATCCCTGGGGTTCTCTGCCCTATACAGTCGAATTTGGGATATAACAGTCCTGTGTGCATTTCAGAATAAAAACTTATTTAGAACAGAAAAAAAAAAAAAAAATTAAAAATCAATTTATTTTTAATTTTTAACTTACATCTGTATGTCATTGCGGGCCGCCAGGAAAGTTTCTGTGGGCCGCACTTTGATAACCAATGATTTAGAGCAAAGTCCAAAAAAGCGCTGCTCCTACAAAGTCACGTGCCAGTATCTAGCTCTCTTTGACATCTTATCTAGCGCTTTGAGATCTTTTTGGTTCCACAGTGGCAGTTTGTGTTGAAATAAACAACAGAGATGCAAGCAACACAGAACAACTGAAGGATAGTTTGAACACATATGTATTGTACTTACTGAACCTTCTGGCCCTGCAAAATCCCCTCTGGTATTAGTCGTAGACAGCGGAGAACCCTTGTTACTCACCTTTTCCCCTTGCAAGGCAGGCACCGAGTCCCGTAAACTGTGGAAGCTGTCTTTGATGTGGTCCCGCCGCTTGCGCTCCAGAGCGTTGTGGTGCGCCCGCTTGTCTGCCTGTAAAACAGGCGCTGTGTTTAAGATCGCAAATTGAAAATACCGTTGTGTGCCATGCGTCTTCCGTCAGTGCAAGGAGGCACAGCGCCACGGGTGCGACTTACAACCATTAGTACACATTCACATGACGACGGCGGTGTCAACCATGCAAGGTGAGGAGCAGTTAGGGTGAGATGTCTTGCTCAGGGACACTCAGGACACTCGAGAGCCGGGGATCGAACTAGCAACCTTCCGGTTGCCAGCCAACCTGCTCTAGCTCTGAAGTTACTGCCGACCCGAGGGGTTGAGGACCAGTAACCCTTAGCAACCAGCCTGATGACGGAGGATGGAGCGGGGGCCAAGCAGCTGCTGTTTATACACTGACAGCATTTGAAGTACCGATGAGTAGTGCCAACATTACGCAGCAGAGTTGGCCTTGGTGTACAAATGATCATTCATCTTTTTCCAGACAGCCATTTGCTCTTTTAGGGTTGGAGAAATTCACACCATCGTCAGATGTGTTAATTACTTTACAATTACACAAACCAGCCATGATATGAAGTGGGCAAAATCAGACTGCTTTGGTCCTAATCAAGCCTAACCCGTCCCTAACCTTTACTTTTTTGTTAATTAAGGTATTATTTTAGTAACAGTGATAATATGGCATAGGCTATGGCACTGGCTATGCCATATTGACGATGAAGCTTGATGATCATAAGACTTTACCACATTAAGAAAAAAAAGGAGGAAAAAGACTTTGGTTTCACTTCCCCTTTAACACTTAATATTTCATTCATGTTGTTTTATCTAACAGGATGGGGCTGTAGTACAGTCATTCCAACAACTCACTGCAGCTGAGGCAGAGGGTTAAAGTCTAATCTACTTGCCTCAGCAAGATGGTGGGGGCACCGCGTATGGAATGCCAGGCCGCTGGCCAATCAGTCGTAATACAACACATCCGAGCCTACCCACATTTAAATGAACATTTAAAAACAAATAGCTTGGGGACGAATCTGCACGCTCATGTGTTTTTTGCTCCGTCATAGGGTCTGGATCCCCTCCGACTGGACCCCCTCCCCCTCCGAAGGATCAGGCCAATCAAAACCGCTTTTTAAAATATGAATATGTGGCGGGCTTGATACGATGATGAACAGAGGAACGCCCTATTGGAGTTCCGTTGATGTATTTTCATAAAAAACCAAGATGGCTGCCACTTATGTGTCACATGTTTCATTGCTCTGATTAGTTGTAGGTTTATCCAATTGCGTCCTGAGGCATTTTGGTCCGCACAGTAGATAACACCCCTTGGAAATGAGGTTCCAGACAAACTTACGCATTTGCGAATTGGTATGGTGAAGTCAGGCTAGGGGGGAATCACAAAGACACACTACACATAGATATGCCTTGATGGGTATGAATATTGTCCACACTGGCACTGTGCCAGCTGTGCCAGCCATTGACTGAGGCACCATTCTACTGCAGTGAATACCTGAGATTTCATGCATCACAATCAAAATGACACAAACTGAAACTATAGAACAGGAAAGACAGCTCTGGTCATGTCTTTAGCTCTGGTAAGGCCACTTTTGCCAACCGGTTCAAGAGAATGAACGAGGATTATGGTTAAGCACATCATGTGCTAAATTATAATTGGTTTTTAGATACACAATCATCTCCATTTTCATTTCTCTCTTCACATGCCCCAAGTTCCTCCTGGTAAATTTGCAGTTGATATGCGTTGTTGCATGAATAATGTACAAAGGCTAAAAAGTGCTATAATTGCGGTTATAATTTGAAACAGTGGATTACAGTGGGGGTTTAAAAAGCCTCTGCATTCAAAGATCAATACACGCAACAATGATATGCCAGGGCTAAATAGCTAGTGCATCTTAGTTCAAGCCAAGCACTAAAGATCAAGATCCAAAATAAATAGCTATAGCCTGTACCATTTCTTGAACCAAAATCCTAAAAAAATAGTTTCTGGATGGCGTTCATGTGATTTTGAGTTGACAGACAGATACTCAATCATGGATAATGGATGGATTATTTGCAAACAGTGGTCACAATAGTTGGATTCCTCCAGTAAAGACGGAAAACCACATTACATTCACAGTCCTTATTGTTTCGGAGCATGGTTATTTGTGGATTATTACATTTGTAGTAAAAAAGGAATTGAAGAAAAACATAAGGGTGCTAAACCCTTGTAAGTGTTGAGGGAAAAATGTGGGATAAATGTTTCTGGTTTTGCATATGCACTGGCTAGTCCAGATGTAAATTGCCAAGGAAATTCCCCCCCCCCCCAATGTTTTCTCAATATTGCATGGATGCAATATCCTGCACTGACAATATATGACTACAATTTAACGCTAAACCCAACTCAGCGAATATTTGAACAGGAAACAGCTTTCGATTTCGATGAACCCAGGTCAGGTTGAGTCAACACGTCACAGACCAATAGGATGCTGGCTTGCCCCGACGCAGCTGTACCACTAAAACAAGGATGCAAAGCTGAGGATCAAGTCCTGTGGGGGAAGGGAATACTACACTACCATAATTATTGACCGGATTAATGCTCCAACATGTTGGGTTCATTGTCACACGCAAACTAGTTCTGCCCAACGACAGTTGACACCCGGGTAAAATGCATTTCAATGTCACACAATACAACGTTACACACCGGGGCAGATAGGAGGACCTGCCGTTTTGGTTTAAAGTTGCAGATGTAATGGTAATTAAACCATAGATTATGTTTGAGGATGAAAGGCCAAACGGAAAACGAAAGTTTAAACCCCAGCTCTTATCGTTGCAATAGTCAAATTGATTTGGCGGGTCATTGTCAACGCTTTATGCATACGTGACACTTGCAAGCGTGATGCATTCGACTTAGATTCAGATCAACCAGTTAAACATAAAAACACGATTCTGTGATGGGGTGAACGACTGTCATTCTGTGGTCGACCCGACCTCAGGGGACTGAGGGAGATGGACCTTTAATCAATCGAGCATAGGAAACACAAGACAGCTTAAAATGCATTATTTAAGACTCCAGATTCAACCCCTGGATCACATCCGACCATCGGATCAGTTTGTGATGGAAGAACATAACGCAGGAGGCGACCACTTGGATTAACGTCGCCTGTGTAGCATGCTAACGCCGTCTGACGCTACTGTCACACGGTGCTGTTCTGTCGCCTTTAGACGCACACACGTACACATCTGCGTTGGATCGGAGCCGAGACGGTTAACACCGAGCTTCTTCCCCTTCCTGCGGTTTTAATTGTCGGTGTTCATTATGTTTAATTCGGCGTCCGTACAGATAGCAAGCCGCACATCACGAGAGCTGTTGCATTAGCTAACTAGCTAGCTTAGAAACCAGCGTTACCGTGCATTGACAGAAAGGCGAAAACACATTCGTTAAACTAAATAGCTGGCGGTTATTAATCGGGGAGTAGGTAACATACGTCACTGTCGACTTCGATGTCATCGTTGTCGCTCATTCTTCGGCGAAGGATATATGGAGGTAATGCGGCGAGATGTCTAGGAAAAGTGAAACGAAGATTAGACGCCAATAATAAAAACCTAGCACAACATCTAGCCACTACGGCAGGGACATGACGACACGTGACTCGCCTACACATGGACAGGAAAACACACATGGCGCATGCGCAAAACAATATTGTGGAAACCATGTTTTTTTTTTAACTTTCTGGTCACCTAAGGGGACACTTTAATTTTCTTTAACAAATAAAACCCGTAAATGCATCTCCAAACATCAGATGTAACTTTGTTCTTATTATAGGCCCTAATGAATAATGTTTTATAGATTTTTTATGTATATTATTGTGTTGAATAGAACATTGTTATTTTGTTGTTGTCCCCCTGTATCTTTAATATATAAGAGTAGCCTAATGGCTAATTTAGCTGAAACAATAAGGTTATTTGGGTCAGTTAATAATAGAGAATAGAAAAGGTTAAATCTGACATATTGCTTCTATATGCATGTATGTATGTTTCCTACTGCTTTATCTACCTTCTAACAAAAAAAGTATGAATTTGTTTGTACATTTTCCATAATGCTACAAAGGCATTGCCTTTCCACCCCTGTGACCGCAGGCCAATCAGATTAATTGTTACATGTAAAATCCTGCTGGGGCAGCAATATTTAAATCATTGGCTGTTCCAAACCTTAAAGCATATCACATTTTTAATCTTAGCTGTGTATTCTATTCAGATAAATGTGATAATTGCACTAAGGTCTATAAATGTGTTTCACGTAGACAATCTCTAGCTCACTCTATCTGATGGCATGCTAAAGGGTAGGAGGGATTAAAGAACAGGTTTTCCTGCTTGCTTCCTGGTCGCAGAGCTCCTGGCCTCTGAATTCTACAGTAAGGACAATGTGGTTGCATTCAAATCACTTCTCTGAGCTCTCAGAGCTATTGCATTGGACTGCAGCTCAAACCAATAATTATAAAGGTGTCATGTTATGTAAACATAAGCAGCCTACACTAAATAGTCATTAATCACAATTTTACAAAACCTTGTACCTCAAATTGTCATCCACCGTAGTAGCTCAACCGACTAAAATAACAAAAGGTAAAAGCTGAATACCTAAATATATACATAAATGTCAGGACTTTATGGACATTTATTTTATAGATCATATAATAAGGGGGGGGGGGGGGGATTTTGAGCCTGTGTTTGTGGGTGCCTGGTTTCAACCATGGTGATATAAATTATTGATCATTAAACGGCAAGCTACCTGGAAGGTAGGATTACTGTGCACTGGCCTGTTTGATGTCACAGTAACAACACTAAGGCAACTGAGGAGCTGTTTATTTAACGGACATAGCCCCACTATTTAAATTAATATTGAGGCTAGGCAGAATTGAGAAATGTCATTACTGTATCTCGATTCCCTTACCATAAAAGAAGATGATGACTCAAACTCCTCCAATGAAAACTTAAGTTTGGAAGAGGACTACGATTCAGACTTGGAGCCAGATGGTAAGCAATCCAAGTCATTACTACTACACTATTATTGTCTTTGTATAAATAGTGTGTGTTTAAAAGGTTTTAATTTAAGAGAGCATTCTTGACAGCGCTCTGATAGAAGTAGTTCTCATTGCCAGGCAAGCCAAACAACAAGCCATCAACCACAGCCGAAGTGTACCTGGAAGCCTGCAGACTGACCGGTGTGGTGCCCGTCTCATACTTCATACGACACCTGGGTACCTCCACCATGGGCCTCAATCACCACGGACTTGGACCGCTGGGCTGCAAGGCCCTTGCTATTGCATTAGTGGTGAGTTTGAGAAGGATGAACGAATGTGATGGTATTTCATGTTTACTTTTCCCAAGAGAAACTGCACACCTATGTCTTGTGTTTCCTCAGACTGATATGACCATCAGTACCCTGGAACTGGCAGACAATCACATTCTAGCGGAGGGAGCTAAACACCTTGTGGAAATGTTGAAGGCTAATTTCACCATCAATACCATGGTGGGTTGTTGTCCTCCTCTGCCACTAGGGGGCGCACATGTGTACACAATCAAGTGTATTGTGATTTACTTCTAGGTGTGAATATAGTTTTCTTTTCTAGGATTTGTCAGATAACCACCTTCAGTCTGTCGGTGCAGAGTGTCTTGGTAAAATGTTGCTGGAAAATATTTCATTGAAATCATTGAAACTCTCAGGTAATGTTTATATAACGTGTATCAGTGTCAGTACATATACTGTATATATGTATAATAATTGTATTGCTCAAAATGTCCTTACTAGTTCTACCACTACTCTTATTTCCATAATAAAATTTCCCTTTAGGAAACAAATTCACTGAGGACGATGCAAAATTCTTTGCGGATGCATTATCAGTAAGCACATTTCATTGATATTAGCTTGCTTGATATTGCTTCCAATAAAATAAGCTTCACTGATCGTTGTGCTTGTATATGTTTCCTACCAAAGAGCAATTACAGAGTGAAACACCTGGACCTGAGCCACAACGCTTTCAGTGGACGGGGAGGAGAGCATTTGGGACAGATGCTGGGTAGGACAATATTATATTCTTCTGTATCTCTCAGTGTTTCTTGGTCCAAACAGTAGTACCGCATATTTATGATGACATCACGGTTTCACCTTCAATCCGTCAGCAAACAACGAGGGTCTAGAGACGCTGGACCTCAGCTGGAATCACCTCAGGATGAAAGGAGCTGTGGCCTTCTCTGCTGGGCTCAAGGTTCCGTCAACAACAGTATCCAAGTTCAGATCATCATCACTGACGCACCGCTGAAATGATTCCCCTCACCCATGCGCAGGTGAACATAACCTTGAAACACCTGGACCTGTCATGGAACGGGTTCGGGAACGAGGGAGCGCTGGCGATGGGAGAGGCGCTGAAATACAACAACACTCTGGTCCATTTGAACCTCAACAACAACCGAATCACCAACGAGGGGGTGGGCACACTGTGCAAAGGCCTGGAGTTTAACGACACACTGAGAGTCTTACTGGTGGGTGAGACAGCTGGAATTCTACCAATACGTTGTTTTTTTCAATACTCAATGTATACTGTAAGTAATTAATGTCAGTAACATTCAATGTGTACTGTCATTAATATAGTGACTACAAGCAAATGTCCTACCGTGTGGTTTAGTTAATACTGCAGCCTATGTGCTTGTTTAGCTGGCATACAATTCTCTGACAGTAGAGGGCGCACTGGCCCTGGTTAATGTGGTGAAGAACAGTCATAAAACGGCCTTGGAGGAGATCAACATATGTGTGAGTAACTAGTGTGGCTCTTAAGTATTTTCTCTCATCAATGTTCATGTAGGTTATGTTTCCATTTAGCCTACATTAACTGAAGACATAGTTCTGTTGGTATTCTCTGCAGAACGTGTTGGTAAATGAGAACTTTGTGCGGCTGCTGGAGTCGACCTGTCAGGAGCACCCTAGTCTAGAGGTGCAGTACGGGGGGGTGGGGGGCTTCATCGCCAAGAAACCCCCCAAACGTCTGGACCCCATGAAGGTCATCCAGGTATTCATGTGCATCGCGTGAAAAACCTGCCGTCATTTCAATTAATCCAAACATTCTGCACTCAAACTCAAATGTATATTTCTAATTATATAGAGTTTTCAATAAGGTTAAGGTAATGCTCTTTTTAAATTGTATAACCAGATAAATGTTTTTTAAACAAGGGGCCAATGACGGGGCCCAATAATAATTAAAATATAAATTATAATAATACACCCGATTCTGATAAAAATGAATTCTCTCAAATAAATTGTGATAAATTTCCCTATTTCCTCTTCTCTAACGCGTTCTGTGAAGGACTATCTGGATCAACGCAAACTGCGCTTGTGGGACTTCTTCCGGAACATCGATAAGGACGGCACCATGCGCGTCCCTGTAGCGGACTTCAGAAAGGCCGTGCAGGTTGTCCCATAACGTTCATTCATTCATATTCTGACATGTAAACACGCAATGAGTATTAGGGTACAGAAACCATGAATCCTTCGACATCTGTAACATGCCTTTCCATTCCATTGTTTTATAATTAGTTAACTTTATAATTAGTAATCAGTCACTAGGGCACCACTCAAGATCTAAATCTGGAGATTTACATATGTAGGTATTACGGCATTTAGAAGACGCTTTTATCCAAAGTGATTTACTATTCATACACATATTCCTACACACATTCATACACATATATACGGCAGTGTCAAACATGCAAGTATTAAACACATATATACACACACACACACATATATACACACATGTACAGTTGAGTCAACCATGCAAGGCAACAGCCAGCTCGTCTGGAGCAGTTAGGGTAAGGTGTCTTGCTCATTGGCATTGGTATTCATTGGTGATTTTTCTGAAATTGTGATCAATGACAGCAATCCAGCATTCCTTTGGATCGCTACCAAATCGAGGAGCTCATTCAGAGGCTGGACCGTGAGAGGACAGGCATGGTGGACTACAGGTACAAAGCCTCACATAACTCCATAGTGCTGACCAGAAACACCTTAAAGCTGCTCAAACAAGAGGCCTGTAAAACACTGTTTTCCTACGACATGCATGACATTGGTCGGCCTTCCTCTTATGTGTACATTCCTCCAAATCAAACATACACGTGTGTGATTTACTTAGCAATATGTGTAAAACGTAGGACCTGGGAATATGGCCAGGCTTCATTCATCGTCACAAGCCTTCCTAAAAGGCTAAAAGTGACCATATCATAATTACATCCTGCCGTGCTTAGAGGCATTTAGCTGCCATCTTGAGCTGCCGTGTCGCTCTAACGCCAGCGGGGACGGTCTCTTCACAGGGGGCTGGCGGACACCCGCAAGCAGATGATGAAGGACCACCGGCGCCAGCTGCGCAAGACCGAGTCCCGGCAGAAGAAGGAGAAGCAGAAGAGCGACCGCATCCTCAAGACCTTCCAGAGTGCCGTCGAGGCAGTCACGCCGCACGAGTCCATGGTCATGTCACCCGGCGGCGGCGGGGCCAAAGAGGACTCGAGCGGGCCCCAGCACTTCTCCGCCACGCCCCTGAGCTCCTGGCACCACATCGTCATGTCCAACAGCAGCCGCTACTCCGTCACCGACCTGAGCAGCGAGCACGTTCACCAGCCCCACCGCCTCCAGCAGCAGCATCAGAGACCCACCAGTTCGCCCGCCATGCGGTCCTACTCGCAGCCCAACCTGCTGGATGACTCGCCGCGCTCCGGCCCCGGAAAGACCGGGTCCTCCGCCCAAGGGACGCACTCTGACCCGGAAGGGGAGGTGGGCAAGCTCAGCGCCACCGCCGATCACCTGACCCGGTCCAGGCCCGCACTCAACAACCAACCGTCCGCCGGCAAGAGCAAAACAGGCAAAGTGAAGAAGAGGAAGAAGAAACGAGTGGAGAAGGCCTGAGAGAAACCCGACCATGCAGGAAGTGCCTTATGTTGATAAAAATGCAAAGCAAAGATTAACGCTATACTTTTGTTTGTCAATCACCAATATCTAATAAAGATTTCTAAAGAATGATGGCACTCTTTTTTACTTTACGGTTTCTCAAAGTTATATGAGTAATCATCAGCTTTGTGTATGCCTCAGTTCAGGTGATACTTCGATTGATACACAAGAACACACATCTAACAATAACTACTATCTCAAGGCAACTACAGTTTTACCCATCTTCTGTTTTGTGTCACTGATACTCTGATAAAGTCAAACATTGTATATTTTACAATTGAACATAACCACAGTCATGTTCTCCTGATAACCATACAGATTGCCTTGTTTAATAGGCATGGCCATATAACAGTTATCCATAAAGGGGATGCTGGGAATTTGAACAGGTGCAGTTTTTCGCTCTAGAATCATAACAAAAATGATCCACCTCTATATAAGCCCATACCTCAACGTGGCTCCACCATAAGAACAGAACTGACTACGCCAGAATGATTGGTATTCTATATTTCCTCTTCCTGCTGAGCTCTTGCACTGCCTGGGGGGTATGTATAACATGTCAAAGAAAAAGCCATTAAGATTCCATCCATGTCCTTAACAAAAAAACCTCTGCCTGTATTCCAGCAAAACGCAATCACCACTGTGAACGTCTGCTCCCTTACAGCATGTTGGACGAGGGGGTGAGGCGAGTCAAAGGAAGGGCACTGATGGAGGGACAGGGGACGAGTGCTCCTGCAAAGCCTTCCTGCCCAGCTCAACCTTCCACATACAAGACCTGGAGGAGGTAGAGGAGGTGGCTGTGGAAGTCCACCATAAGCTGGAGCTAGAACTGGGAAAGGTACCAACCCTAACCCTAACTTGTGCTGCAATACGTTGTCAGGCTGGGGAAGAACAAGTTATGGGTATGTTATGTAACCTGGATGCACAACCTGGATTTCAGATGGAGACCTATGAGAGGCAGATCACGGCATACACCGTTAAGATTGTCAACCTGACCATGGAGATCGAAGAGATGGAGGGCGACCCTGAGGCGGTAAACGAGACCCACACAGATAGCATGAAGATCCAGATCAAACAGGCGGAGGCTCTGGTGGTCGAGCTTCAGTCTTCGGTTCAAGCATCAGCCGCTGTCTTGGAGTCCCTGCGTGAAACGGTGGGACTGAAGTTTCTTTGGGTTTTCCAGAAAAGTAATTTTGTAGATGGTTAAACGTCTTTGGAGTGGTCGAGGAGAAGTCATCTTTATGGTTATTAACCTGAAAAAGAAACCTTTTTCAGGTAATTTCTCAGATGTCCACCCTGACCCAGCTGGAGGAGGTACACGATAAGAACCTGGTTCTGGAGACCCGCCGTAAGTACATAGAGATCCAGCTCAAACTGGAGGAATGTGAACGCCGCCACCAGGAGATCTTCCACCCCGACATTGGTGAGAAGATGGCTCACACTCTAACGCACTCAATCCTCTGTCCTCTGAACCAAATTCTGACTGAAACTGAATTGGTGTTGAATTTGCTCTTTGCAGGTTCCTGCGCCCACACCGGTGTCATCTGGGCTAGCCAGCCTATCGTCAGTCAGATTAACGCAGACCTCAATTCTGGATACACATTTGGAGCCTGGGGGAAAGACTCAGAGCCTTTTCATGGCAATGAATCAATGTATTGGTATTCTGGGTACTATAGCGCAGCCATCACTGACGTCAAGTTATATCATAATTATGAAGATCTAATTTTACGAAAGCACTTCCAGCATCACAGGTTGCAGAGTAGCTGGTACGGCACAGGAAACAACGTTGTTCTCCGGGAGAACACTCTGTACTACCAGCGCAGTAGTCCCTTCAGCATGGCTAAGGTGAATTTCACCTCCATGAAATACGAATACCAGCTCATCAACCGGGCTTCCACCAAGTTCTCCTACGCTCACTCGCCCAATCAGAACTTGGATTTTGCCGCCGATGAGACCGGGCTGTGGGTGACATATGCTAGTGAGGAGACAAGCGGCCGGCTAATTGTGGCTAAGATCAACAAGCACTACTTCAGAATAGAGGAGGAGTGGGAGACTAGTGTGTACAAACCAGCAGTCAGCAATGCCTTCATGGTGTGTGGGGTTCTCTACGCCGTCAGAACCGCCGATATCCAAACGGAGGAGATCTTCTACATGTTTGACACCAAGACCCAACGAGAGCACTATATCAGTGTTCCCTTTGAGAGGTTCCAGGAGAGCTTTGTTAACCTGGACTACAACCCCACGGATCAGAAGCTCTACATGTACAACAATGGCTACTATATCAACTACCATCTGTGGTTTAATCACACAGCGAAGGCCATTGAGGATATGCCTGTACCTCTAATCTAATGATGAGAGACAGGCAAACCCTCATCTCTGTTTCTCTTCTGAATAAATCTTCTTGTGCATGATCGCTGTGTGGAACGCATTTCTTTTCTCATCATTGACTTGGACGCTGATAGTCAGATATCGTTATGGTTACATTTGAGGAAGGTCTAAGTGCCCTGTGGTAACAAGGTGAACACTTGTTAAAATGTATTCAGATTATTTACTGATTTTGAACATTGTTCGATTAACAATTATCTGTAATTAATTGTGGATAATTTATTGTATTTACTGATTGGGCTCATTTTCCAAAATGCAGGTTAGAATTATGGAAAATAAAATAAAATAACTTAAATATGGATTAATTATAAAAAAATTATAATTGTTATAATTATAATGCCAAATTATAATGAGGAAATATGGAATGAAGGAATAAGAAACATCAAACAATACAAGAAAACGTATTGAAACTATTTCAGAATTACGATCAATATCTTGGTACAAATTAAATGGTTATAAATCCCATCTCTTAGCATTGAAATAAATAACCAGTAAGCAATTTAGACAGCAACATGAGAAATAGGGGAGTAGAGAGCATAAAATATCTATGTGTGCAGTTCCAAAGGACCTAACAAGCCCAGCCTCTGGATATTATGAGCCACTGCACATTGGTGGCCCTTCCTGTGAACCAAGTGTTGAAATAGTTCAAATGGACATTCTTCCAAGGCTGCTGTTTCTAACACTACCATTGGATATACAGATAATACATTGGTAGAAGTGATTCAAGTGGTTCAAGTGATTTTTGATGTTTACTGTGGCATGGAAAGGAGCCAAGAGTTAAGGTGGATTTATACTACTCTACGTAAAGTGCTGTACGTAGACACGGAGAGCCTGTCGGAGACCCTCTCTGTAGCTCTACGTGCGCATCCAATATTTTTAAACTATCCGTCGACGCAACGGAGACGGATGGAGACAGCAAGAGCTGTCCTCTAACAAAATAATTTCCGGAATAATTTTTCCCGGTTTGACTGCACCTTATTTACTTTGTACATTGTTTACTTTGCACATTAAGGACTAATAAAACACCAAATAAAATTTGAAAAGCTTTGGAAGTTTATTTCCAACACTATTTACATGGTTAGTAGTCAGCATATAAGATCGATTAGGCGGCGAATTGCATTGCGTATCCGACATCCCGACGGAGAACTGCGAATGCTCGAGGGGTCTCCGTAGTTACTGAGTCGGATTACGGATTACGGATACGGAGTAGTATACTTTCACCTTTAGATACAAGACCATCAAGCTTCCTGGGGAAAAAGGGTTCTGCCAATTACCAAGCAGCTCAGACTAAACTCTTAATAAATATATGCAACACTGAGTATTGAGCGATATGGAAGTCGATTAAATGCCACTACTCTGTCAAGGTCCCACTACACTCTATCATTGGCGAGAGAATTTAAACTCCACCTGGAGTGAAACCCCAATACATGGCTAGAGCTTTCACTGTAAACCTAAGGTGTCTAAGTCCTTTGGGCCTAAGGATCCCTATGCCCTGATTTGCTGGCCCGATCCAGGTTTAATTCCAAACAGGCTTGATGCTAAATTTAAAACATTGCAGGAATGAGGATGGAATATTTATCTGCATTTCTTTGGGAAATCCTCGAAAGCTTCCACACCTAAGGGAGCAAAATGTCTTGGCCAACCAGGGTTTCTTTAGAGTCAAAGTAGAGACATCACATTGATATATTTAGTGAAAGAAAATAAAATCTAAAACTAATTTTACTCTACCCACTATTGAAAGACAATCAGAGATTTTCCATGAAAGGGTTGAAACACTACCATTTACGTTTGTTTTCAGGTTTTGTATTTGGGTAGGATGCCACCACAGCTTCTGAGTTTGCTAAAGCTTACATTTTTGGAAAGATGATGGATGCCAGTAAAAGAAAACATTCCGAAAGAATGGGTGAGTCAAGGACCACATACATTAGCAGAAATGTTTACTGTGATGCATGACATTTTTTGTTATGAAAAAACTAAATTTGTTTGGAGACTCAAGAGATATTTGATTATGTTGGATAGGATGGATTGAGGTTATCAACTCATATAAAAACAGATTTCAGGTAAAAGGGCATCAGTCGTATTGTTACACACACTCTTGTCTTCTGTTATTGTGTTTGTCTTTCGTTAGTTAGTTAGTTAGATTTGTATTGACCTGTTTGGTTTGGTTTCAAAAAGAATAGTGTACAATGTACCATAAAAAAAGGCAAATCAAAGGGGTGTAAATAGTCTGTTATGAATGTATTACAAGCAATGTATGTGTGCACAGTTGGGTAAACGATTCCTACACACAAGACACCCCTGACACATCAGTTAATAGCATAGTATGTCCTCATTTGTAAATATAATAAAGATCTCTACACCTGGTGTGTTTCTCACCAGGTTTGGATGTTCGTCAAACGTATGCAATAACTTTTAATAACACCATAAGTCAACAATTCAACCTATTGGGGTAGCCAATGGACATCAGGTGTTCAGAGCCATAACTGTGAGAAGGGGGAAGGTGTTCATGATACAAAGTGTCTTTAAAACCCATAGCCAGTCTGGCCAGTAAGCATAGAAAGAATTTGAAAGCGACAGTCAAGATGTTTGAACTTCTGCTGCTGCTTTCAGTCGTTGGTCCGGCTTCAGCTTGGACAGTAAGGGACTTTAGTTCACCTATGACTAGGATGTATGTTATGTAGGATGATCTCTCTCTCTCGCTCTCTCCCTCTCTCTCTCTCTCTCTCTCTCTCTCTCTCTCTCTCATGAGTTCTGTTTAATACCTTACTCTGTATTCCACAGTCGCTGGAGGACTGGGGATCAGGGAATGTGACAGTGTCTGCGGGGGACTCTGGTCAGTGTCTGTGCCACGTCTACCTGCCCGACACCACCTTCAGCGCCAGTCGGGTGGACCACATGCAGCAGGTCACCAAGGATCTGATCCTGGAGGTGAACATCCAAATGGAAAAGGTTTGCAGCAGTTTCTGGATGAACAGCACATTTCAGCTTGTGAATATGCTGATTTTCAAGTTTTGGAAAGTGTTGAAAAAGTGTGAATTTCACACATTCAACACATTTTAGTTGTGTTTAAGGATTATCTAATAATGTGTTCCTTTGTTCAGATCGACAGCTACGATGGTAAATTGGAGGTCTTTCTGAGTGAACTGGAGAACCTGGACATTAGAGTGAAACTGCTGGAGAGCAACCCAGACAAGTACGTCAAACTGGACTTTGAGCTTCTCAAAACGGAGCTCCGTGAGTTTGAAGGCCTGGTCACTGAGCTCCACGAGGCCCTGAACGGCTCCTCGCCCACGCTCGACAGTCTGTATGTTGAGGTAACAAAATATCAAAGACATTTCAGAAACACAACATTTTGGGTGCCACAAAAGTAAAACCTAACAAATTCTTTAACTTTATTGTCAACATTCAATTGGTCAATTGCGTCTCTAAGATCCGCAACATGACGCTTATCGTGGACCGACTGGATAGCTACGACGAGGGCAACCTGGGCGTGGTCCGCATGGAGTTTGCCAAGTTGCAGAAGAAACTGGATGACTGCCAGAAGGAGCTGGAGGACGTCATCACGCCTGACATCGGTGAGATCAATCGTGGACAGAAGGTGGTGATACCGTTTGCTTCGGAGATATTGATTTTAAATAATGATTTTCTTTTTTCCTAGGCAACTGTGACCACCAAGGAATCATCAGCCTCAGCAAGCCCATGGCCATCCAGCTCAACGCTAACCTGGATCCACGCTATAGATATGGGGGTTGGGGAAAAGACTCCAAGCCTGCTCAGGGCTCTGAGTCCATGTATTGGTACGGGGCTACTCTGGCCCATCCGTTCATCACCTCAAACTGTACTCTGACTATGATAAACTGATCTTACGCTCTTCATTCAAAGTCCACAACATACCGGGTGGCACCGGCAACAATTACATCGTCCACGGCAACGCCATGTATTTCCAGTACAACAACCCGTTCAGCATGTCCAAGTTCAACCTGACTTCCTCCAAGCACGACTACAGAGTGATCCCGGACGCCAGTCGGAGGTTCTCGTACAGCAACTCGTCCGATCAAAACATGGACTTTGCGGCCGACGAGAACGGACTGTGGGTGATCTACGCCACGGAGGAATCGAAAGGTAAGCTGGTCGTGGCCAAGATAGACGTGCCGTCCTTTGGCATAGAGAACGTATGGAGCACCGGGGCATACAAGCCGCTGGTGGCGAATGCCTTCATGGTGTGCGGAGTGATGTACGCCACCAGGCCGCTGCCGGTGGCACCGAACAGCGAGGAGATCTTCTACTCATACGACACCAGGAGCGGCCAGGAGAGGCAGCTCAGCGTCCCCTTCGAGAAGTTCCAGCAGAGCTACTACAACCTGCACTACAATCCGGCCGACCAGAAGTTGTACATGTACAACGACGGCTACTACGTGTCCTACGATGTGAAGTTCAACTAAGGGGCCGCGCGCTGCTGCCACTCCTCTGTAATCAGTAATCTGTTGTGGGGAATGTGACCGAACTATATGCATCTGTATTGCATTGACTCTTTACTGCCTGGGAACAATGCAATTTCTGCTTCTCATTTCCACAATAAATACAATTGACGCAAGGTATATATATGTTTTTTTTCATTAACATGGATATTAGATAGATTCTTAAAAGGTACAGTGTGTACTACGCGTGTCGACTGTGCTTTGGGAGTGAGGGTCATACAGCGCCACCTTGCCAGCGTGATCGATGCATCATTGATTTTTATACACCCTTTGTTAAAAAGATGCTAAAAAGTTATCATGATGACCTGTGCGTCTCCTCCCAATTACAATCAATCAAGCGGTTAGCAGTGAACCTTAAGGCTAGCACAGGAAGTGAGTAGATTCATTACTTATGAATGAATGAGTGAAACAGCAAACACACATGGGGATGATAATGGAACATTCAAATGTGCTTGGTTTGATGTATTTTATTATAAATCAAATAAGCTTGTTAAAAATATAACCCCATTGCTTATAATTCAGCCCTAATGACACATTATTAATGGGTGGTCAGCAAAATGCTTATTTACAATAGAATATAGATACTTTTTTATACTTATTGATTCATCAGTGTAATACATCCTGCCCTCCCCATTTGATCCTTTAGGGTAAGAGTGGGGTAAGAGACACACCCCTCCCTCTTTATTAATCCTATCCCCTCAATGGGCCTTGCTGTGGCTCCCCCCCCCCACCCTCCACTCAGCAGCCCCGCCCTCGTAGGACAGCCAGCCCTCCCTTGGGCCGAGGGGGAGAGTGTTCTTTGTGCTGGGCTAAGAGCATGTCTCCATCTGGTACAGAGACACCAGTCCCCAGCCCATTAGGGATTCAAGGATGGTGACGGCCGTTTATTGTAGGGGGCTGACAACAATGAAAAATACATCAGTATTACGAAGGCTTTACTTTTAAATGAGGAAAGGGTTGGCGGTTAGTTTACTTAATATTCTTATATGACCTGAAAATCATTTTGTTCCAGGTCAAACTGAGATGGAACCCAAAAAAAGGGAGCGCTGTCTCTTTAAGCCGGCCAGCATCTGGCAGGGTGGGTGGGAGGGCGGATGGGCGGGGGTTGGGTTAAATGGTACCCTCCGTGACATCATTCTGGACCAATCAGCATGCTCCCCGGGAGCCCTTTCCTCCGCTTCATCTCCCTGAGATGTGTGAACACAGGCTGCCGAAAGACGAGGCGCTCTGCTCATGGTTGCCGTGGTAGCGTTGTGGATCCAGCGCATGCTAGCTTCACTTTAGGTAAGCTGGGTGTTAGCAGCAGGAGTGCTGTCTCCCCTTACACCACTGAGGATGAGGATTGCATGGAGGAGGTTGAGACCCTAATGGTGGAGGTCTCCCTGACGACGGAGGAGAGGGGGTGGGGGGAAGATGGCTGTGTGCATGTCATAATACTGCTAAGATGTACTGCCTCGGTGACTAGCCACCAAGGGAGGTGCATGTGTGTGTGTCTGTGTGTTGTGTTTTAGCTGTCCTAGTAGGAAGCTAGCCTCTTAGAATCCAAATTATTGTTATTTGCATATATATATATATATTTATATATACAGCTTAATGTCAGGATTAACACTAAATAGTAACACATCAACAGCTGCTTGATATTTCTAGATGTACCGAATTGTCTTTCATTAGAGGGAATTGCACGTTTTCTATTGGTTAATTAAGGAATCAATAGACCAATTGATGTATGTAGTTCATAGTACTACACATTATTTCAAATAATCATTGCGTTGATCTGTCATATTGGACAATACATATGATGACTAGAAAGAGCGTGTGGGCGTGCTTTGTAACCGTGGTGATCGTTTTATTTTATTATTTATTTATAACTACATCCTGGTGTAGGAGTATGAATTAACACTCAAATATGTATTCTTACCAGAGACAAGAGTCCATGGTACCATGCTGTGAGTCACCTCCTCCTCATCCTCATGTGCGTTTGCTGTTCCACTCATTCATTCATCACTAGTATCCACTTCCTGTGATACTAGAATACTAGAATCCACTTGATTCTACTCTGGTGCTGTGCTAGTCTTATGGTTCACTAGTATCCACTTGATTCTGATGTTCCTGTGCTAGTCTTATGGTTCACTAGTATCCACTTGATTCTGATGTTCCTGTGCTAGCCTTAAGGTTCACTAGTATCCACTTGATTCTACTCATTTCCATAGCCTCAAGGTTCACTAGTATCCACTTTATTCTACTCATTTCCATCTAGCCTCAAGGTTCACTAGTATCCCCTTTATTCTACTAATTTCCATCTAGCCTCAAGGTTCACTCCACTCGGTTGTACTCATTTCCTGTGCTAACATGAGGGTTGACTTTCACTCTTTTCTTCTCTTTTCTTTTGACATTAGCTTAGATCGCAATGGTACTGGCACACACGAGAGCTGAGCTGTGGAGATGTTGCGAGCAGGCACACACTGAGCCCAGTGACAAGAGACAGAAATGACTTCCTCTGCTTATAAGGACCGGGAACAAAGGTTACAATCTCAACTGCCACTTCCAATTAATTTATACATGAACTGACTTGGAGGAGGACAAACACAACATTAGCAATACCATGTTACAATTTTACATTTTTTGTT
This sequence comes from Micromesistius poutassou, assembly GCF_964030765.1. Classification (NCBI taxonomy): domain Eukaryota; kingdom Metazoa; phylum Chordata; class Actinopteri; order Gadiformes; family Gadidae; genus Micromesistius; species Micromesistius poutassou. The sequence goes on from NC_140287.1 coordinate 9,241,240, forward strand.
CTGTGCACTTACAAGTGACTTACTTACTACCATGCGACCGTATGCTACCCTTGTTGTGCTAGGCCCATCTGGACCTGGAGCGGGCGGAACCAGCCATGGCAAAGCGAGACTACTTGTTGGAGGCAGCTAAGCAGATCCGCATGGCTCTGGACCGAGAGGTCAACGAAGACTACGAGGCAGCCTTCAGCTACTACAAGAACGGGGTGGATCTACTGCTGAACGGCGTACAGTGTAAGAAGGATAGAATGCATGCATGCGGAAGCATTTCAAAAAGGCACTGCGTCATCCAAATCAGTGCGTGTCTCAAAGGCATGCGATTCATACCGAAATAAAACTCTGGGAAAAAAACGCATAAAACAGGAACTCAAGAGGAGTTATAAACGTATTTCCTTATTGCCATATATTTGGTTTTCTATTTTTTCTGGTGTTGCCTGTGTGCAACACATTGTTCTTGTACAAAGTCCACACAGTAGTTGTAAGGTTGCGAAGGCTGCAAATGCTTTTTATTTCTATTTGTATGCTACTGCCGCAACTCAGGTCTTGATCTGTCTCAACTGTCTTTTCCAGTGGACCCCAATAAAGATCGCAGAGAGGCTGTTAAACGAAAGACAACCCAGTATCTGAAGAGAGCTGAAGAAATTTTCATATCCCACCTACAGGATAACCTGGGGAAGGGCAGCTCTCACTTGGGGGTAAGACAGTAGTTTATTTTCATTATATTTAGGGCATTTAGCAGGCACTTTTGTCCAAAATGACCTAAAAACATTCATACACACATTCACACACCGACGGCAGTGTTAACCACACACCCTGCTGCCTGCTCGTATGGGGAGTATGGGAGAAAATGATTGATTGCTTTAAGGAACTATGGAGGAACATCATGCACCTTTGTTTGAACCAGTGTGGAAAGAAACCGAGTTAACAATGGGCTCTGTTCCAAGGGATTCCCTTGGTCATTCATAACACCTCCTGATAGTCCTCTGGTAGGAGCCCTATGTTATCCTTTTGATTAGATCAGACATCACTAGGGTGACCGGCAACCACTGAGACAGTTATCCCTCTGTGGTCAATGACATCATTCTATTTCTCAGTTCACTTAGATATTAAGGTTAAGTATAAAGTATATAGTATATAGGTATATAAGGTGAATATTGTTACAATGAAGATAAACGTTAAAGAGGTTTTGTTGTTACTTTATGCAAGTGGTATTAAAGCCTTAATCTTTCAAACCTAGTCCTTCTCAACCTCTCGCATTTTGTATTAGATTGTGTGTTTTTATCCACAACAAGAGCGGTTAGGGTTGGATGTCTTGCTCATGGACACCTCGACACACAACTAGCAGGAGGGATCGAACTAACTACCTTCCGGTTACAAGTCAACCCGCTCTACCTCCTGAGCTACTGCCACTCACTATTAAAGAACAAACAGCAACTGTTTCGGACCCAGTTTACACTTACAGTTTACACTAGAATTTAGGTCCCAGAATAAGGAGGAAACATGTCAATGAACCATTTATCTTTTTATCCTTTCTGAATCAGTATCCTATCCCTTATTGGCTTCTAGCTCTCTAAACAAAAGGAAAATGTAGACATTAAATAGTTGTTGAAGGAATCCATACCTTTCCCTTTCACCAGGGGTACAGCAGCCTACGATTCCGCCCCATCAGACACCTGAGCTCCCCGGTGGAAGACCTGGACATGTGTAAGGTGGTGGGAGTGGTGGACAAGGTAAGCCGCTGTGCATCTTTTCGTGTGATTCGATTTCATTTATGAGTGGAAGGTTGTATCCATGGTTCAGTATCAATCCAGCACAATTATTGAAACTGAAATACATCTTATGATATATAAAAAAAATTATATATATTCTTATTCTACAGGTCATGGTTGTCCAAAGTATGGTCAATAAGGAGACATTTGTTGTCAAGGTGAGTTTGGTAAAACAAGCTCTTAATAACTACTATTACTACTAATAGCTACTCTTAATAACTATTATTAGAATATTAGTATTATTAGAGAAACGTAGAATACACATTAATCCATAGAACAAAAACTTGTACTAGTCTGCCGGAGAAGTATTTTAGGTGGTGTTTTCTGGCGGAGAGACAGATATCAGGCCTCTGTGACATACTATGCTCTCTGGGCACATTCATAGTATCAATGGCACGCAATCTCCTTCCTGCTACTCGAGGTCTCTCTGGGTCTCCGTCCCCCTCCCTCTCTATTGATCCGTCAAAAGGCTCAAGCTAGTCAGTCAACCCTCCATTGCAACAGCACTATAGAAATGATAAGCAGTAGGCCAGTCTCTCAAAAGAGGACATTCAAGCAATGGCTGATCTGTCAACCTCTTTATTCCATACAAATTGCATTAATATTCTGTTGATTCTGTTATTTAAAGGATTAGAAAAGTAGAATAGGAAGCATGCTGTACAAGGTAAAGGAACTAGGCACAGCCCACTAGGGTCAGGTGATACATGTTATATCCTTCCTTCCAAAGCCTGGGGACCAAAACCAGAATCTCACCCTTACAACCCGCGCTGGGATATCTGAGTCTGCTTCCCCTATTTGGCTGTCGTAGAATTCCCTGATTGCGCAGAGATTTAAGAGAGAAATGTCCACTCTGCATCGGCACAGTATGGAACATGTTTGATTATCCTTCAGTGTTGGGAGATACAATTTTTTGCACAGTGTGGCTTTGTCAAGATCAAATGCTGGCCTCTAATCCGATTAAGTGAAGTTAATGTATCTGTAATTAACTTAACTTAAACCCAATTACCGGCTCCATTGTGTGCAACTTGACATGAAACCCCTGCATGCAGACAGATAGACTGGATTGTGAAAGGTGGAGTTACAGACCGCCTTTGCTCCACCCACACAGAGCCTGGTGAAGTCCAGCTGGGAGAGCAGGGACCAGCCCACCATCATACCGCAGGGGGTTCCCTACATGGTGAAGCTGCTGCGCTACTACGTCAGCGAGGACGCCGTGTACCTGCACCTGGAACACCTTCAAGGTGAAGCCCTGCACTGCCACTGCTCCGTCACATGGGTGGTGTTTTGGTTACACTTTAATGACTTCCGATGTCTGGTCTTTAATCACACATGGGTGGATTTAATGAGCGTTCACCATTTAAATATTGTGGAATAATAAAACTGTTTTGCTTATTTAAAACAAAACCCAAATACACCTTAACTTCCTCTAGATACCAATGTAGTCATGACGATTAAGTCCGGACATGTGGCTTTAACATTTAAACCAATGATAACACCTCTGGTTACCTGACCCATTGTCGTAGCTCCTCAAATTGTCACAAATCAAATTAGTAAGTAAGTAAATAGTAAGGAATGAGTAAGGAAATGTTGTCCTTGCAAATAAGTACTATTTCAATTACTGAGCATTTTCTCTCTCACAAAAAGGGGGACGGCTCTTCTCCAAGCTACACAAAGTGAAGAGCGAAAGAGCCAAAGAGCACCCAGAATGCTTCAACACCGGCCAGAACCGGATCAAGATGAAGAACAGCTACACGTCTCCCTCCATCTGCACGGAGAACCAGCACAACGCCATCGATGGCCCACGCCTAGGAGCCCGCGACGAGGGCCCCGTCTCACCCCCTACCTCCTGGGACGAGACTCTGCAGCGGCTGGACGCCTGCGGCACCCACTCCTACATCGAGGAGACGGGCTGCCTGCAGAACCGCCGTTCCTCCCGCGCCTCGCTCCTCTCCCGACCCGAGCGCCCCTCTTCGCTCTCGGGTCCGGCCAAGACCCCGACCAAGCCCCACGTACACCCGCCGGCACCCAGTCTGTGCTTGCACCCCCTCAAACCTCAGGAAAGGCCCGCGCTTCCTCTGGCGTGTGCTCGCGTCAACCACACCCTGGACGCCATGGCCGACCCGCGAGGGAAGACCACCGGCATGGGGCTCATCGAGTGCAGCTCCGACTTCGAGTTGGCCTGGAATTCCGCGGATCCCGCGTGTGGCGTGGAGGGCCCAAACCCGTACGCGGTAGCGGACACTCCTTTCGACTGTGGGACTATCGGGCAATCTGCCCCGCTGACCTCTCCTGCAATTTTACACCTCGCTCCGCATTGCCAAACCCAGATCCCCGGCATGGCTTCCTGGGTGGCCAACGGCTTCCACCTGGGCTCCGCCCCCGGGGGGCCGATCCAGGAGAATACTGAGTGCTCGCTGCTGGCTGTCCCGGCGCAGCAGAGGGGAGCGGTGGAGCCGGAGAGCCGGAGCCCGACCACGGAGGAACGGACCGCCATGGTGGAGGTCAAAAGCACGGACAGAGCGGTGTTCTCCGAGTACACCGACGCAGTGAACCCCTCCGCCTCCCCACTCTGCCAGGGTACCGCCGGGAAGCAGGGTCCGGGGGCCTCCATGGCCCTCACTGGGGTGAAAAGCCAGGAGCTTGTGGAGGAAGCCTGGGAGCTGGTCAGTCCGGGCGGCAAGGATGGACCCTCGAGGGCGGGATCCGTGTTCGGCGCTCCCTGGACGGTGACCCAGAGTCGGAGAGGAGACATGGACGCTTTCCTGAAATCCGAGGGATCGGAGGGGCAGGGGGAAGACCAGGGCATTGAGGTGGACGGCTGGTGCCACCTACCCCGTTTCCCCCAAGAGTCTTCCAAGGCCAAAGAAACGGCCGTTCAGGTGTTCTGGGGGCTTCCCGAGAAGGAGGTCCGTGTGTGGGGTGCGCAGATCCTGCTCGCTCTGGAGAGTTTGCACCAGCAAGGCATCCTGTGCAGGGACCTAAATCCCAGAAACGTCCTCCTTACCAGCAATGGTGAGTCTATCATGTCAGCCTTCTCCCTCGAGGAAAAACATTCATAGTATATTTTTTACATTTACATTTAGGGAATTTAGCAGACGCTTTTATCCAAAGTGAATTACAATAACTACATTTGTCAGAAGAAAGAGAAACAATATATCGCTGTGGCTGTCGGTACAGTGAAGGTTCATAAAACCAAGTGCCAAGCATTTACTTGCTAAGTTAACCCATTCCCCATACACAACAAAGATAGCTAGGATAAGAAGCTACACAATGCTACTTCAAGTACTATTTTTAAGTGCAAGGACGTAAAACATATTTAACCTGACATCCATATGTCTGTATCTTCCTAGGAAAAGTGTCACTTTCCTTCTTCGGCCAGTGGAGTGAGGTTCAGTCAGAGATCAGCTCCCAGGCAGTGGAGCAGATGTACTGCGCTCCAGGTAATTTACCCCCAGACCGTGTCTGTTGTGAGAAAGGATGCCCCCTAGTGGCAATAGGTTTTCTGTCTTAAACAACAGATATTTGAAAGTAAATGTAACCTTTTTATTTTTACAAGAAATTGGAGGGGTGTCAAAGATAACGGAAGCCTGTGACTGGTGGAGTTTAGGAGCGTTGCTGTTTGAACTACTGACCGGAATGGTAAGATGCAACTTTACGCAATTCCATGTTAAATGCAACTACAAATAGATCTAGTGTCAGTGGCCAGTTTAACGGTGCACGTTGTTGGCTTGCATCGGTAAGGATGTTACACTTCTCACGAAAGCCGTTCTCTTTTGACAGCCACTGTGGCAGTTGCACCCAGCCGGAATACACTCACACACCCAGCTGCTGATTCCAGACCACCTAAGCACCGCAGCTGCCTCCCTCCTCACTGAGGTACACATGTACACAACACTCACTCCCACACGCACAAACACTTACACGCCCTTGGCTTACCTTCAGTGACCACGCTGTCTTGTCTTTTCCAACCTCCAGTTACTCCAGTTTGATGCTGGCTACCGGTTAGGTTCTGGAGGCGGCGGTGTGAGTGACATCAAGTGCCATCCGTTCTTCAGCGGTGTTTCCTGGAAGGCCCTCGGCTGCTAGCACCACCTCGGATCCGAACGACCGTCTCCTCCACCAGAGCATGTCCTGCACTCTGGCACCCTCATGTGGCCAAACTGGATGCAAACTCTTGTTTGGTTATATTTTTGTGCTTCCCAGTGAAACATAGCGACACCGTCACAGCTAAATGGAGCAGCAAATGATTCGACATTTCTATATATGAAGGAGACGTTTGCCTCTTGACGTAGAAAATGAAACTGTGTTGCATTTTTACACTGACGTGATACTTATATTCGTGCATATCCACGCAACTATTTTATCAACACGCATGAACAATGATGCATCTTATAAAATATTGACCGTGAAGACTTTCGACCATGTCAATCACAAAGGTACTTGTCAGACAAGGGCATAAGGCAATAAAAATACCTCATTTGTGTCATTTTAATATGGGTACAGCTGACTTTATATGCAAGCAAATGGTTTCATGGTCCTGAAAGAATAGATTTAATAGTAAAAAAAAAATAAGACAGGTATATGCCTACATTTTATGAAGTTATTCCACAATGTAAATTCTGCATTTGAATATAAAACATTGATTTGACAATCACACGTCTCATAACGTTCATAACACTAAAAGCTCTGCATTTTATAATATAAATAAATCTAAATCCTGTATATTTTTGAACTGGGTTTAGAAACTAGTCAATTGTAGTCACTCTTAAATTCTTAAGGAGAGTTGAACCAGTGTGATCTGTAATTCTGATACAACAGGCAGGTAATGGAGTTCATGTTTTATTCTCTTAAATTATTTTAAATAGTCACTTTCTCATACGCATCAACAAGCATCACTCACTTGAACCAGATGACAAAAATGCCCACAGAAAATCTTTTTATTTGAGACACTTTGGCGTTTGCTTCGCAGCAAAACTTGTAGATCCTTCTTTCTTCCCTCTCACCCCAACAAAACTATAATAATCAACTCTGCTGCACATGCCACCCAAAACACAATGTTAAAATTATTCCATACATGTAGAAAATGGCAAAAGAGTTATACCGAGTTCCTTTTGATCTAAAGAGAGCCGTAGCCCTCGACTCCCAACAGCCAGCCTCCAGAATAGCACCATGCCCTCCTCTTCCCCAGTCTGGCCCTTCTCTTCCCCAGACTAGCCTTCCTCTTCCCCAGTCTAGCCCTCCTCCTCCTCAATCTACCCCTCCTCTTCCCCAGACTAGCCTTCCTCTTCCCCAGTCTAGCCCTCCTCCTCCCCAGTCTAGCCCTACTCTACCGGAGTCATACCAACGTCCAGCGTGCATCTCCTTTATTCATATCCACTCAAAAAAGATTTCCCTCCTCTCTCCGTAAACTGACGCTATTACAAATCAACTGTAGTCAAAGGAAGGTTCTTCATGGTCAGGATGGTCCAGCGATTGCTTGTGTAGGGTGGTGGTGGTGGTGGTTTTCCGAGTGGCTGGAGATCGAGGAGGGTCTTACATGTCCAGGAGCAAGACCCTGGGGTCCTCCACCACGGTCTTGATTTTGCGTAGGAAGGTGACTGCCTCTCTCCCGTCGACCAGGCGGTGGTCGTAGGTCAGTGCGACGTACATCATTGGACGGATCTCCACCTGGAACACAAGCAATGGAACGATGGGTCGGCCGCGCTCGCATCTGCAGTGTTCCTTCGCTGAATGCTCATGTTAAAAAAAAAAAGGGGAATTTTGAAAAAACATATGAAAGGGGATTCGAGACGTCATGTCATGAGAGCACTAACCTTTCCCCCGATGGCAACAGGCCGGTCGAAGATGCCGTGCATGCCCAGGATGGCAGACTGCGGCGGGTTGATGATGGGTGTGCCGAACATGGAGCCAAACACCCCCCCGTTGCTGATGGTAAAGGTGCCTCCGTCCATGTCCTCCACCGCCAGCTGGTTATTACGGGCCTGGACACGGAATTCAAAAGAACACAGTTACACATGTTAATAATACATACATCTGAATGCACTGCCAAATGAATAAAAAGGTAAATATTAACTAGTAAATGAATATGAAGTCCCACTATTAAAACAGGAAAAAGATAAGAAAAAGAGAGATTATGAAAAGGACCTTTTCGCCCAGCATGTTGATGGTCTTCTCAATGTCGGCAAAATTCATTCCCTCGACTCCCCGGATGACTGGGACCACGAGACCCTGGAGAGAGAGAACAGCAGCGTCACACAGCGGCCGTGACCGGTGGCGGACGAAGCATCGACTCTCAAACCCCGCACGGCTCAAGTGGGACTCATGGACCGTACCTTGGGTGTGGACACCGCCACACTGATGTCGACGTAGTCCCTGTAGACGATCTCTTTAGTGGTGTCATCAATCACTGTGGAGGAAAAGAAAATGGCATATCAAAGTCTGTACCCAAGGCTGCCACAGAGATTCAGTTCCTCTAAAGACGTGTGCCAAACCACAGACTATTTTGGCAGAGCGAAGAAGGGCCCTGCTTTGCTGTGGGTCGCCTACAGAGGACGGGTTGACACCTGCACTTGTGGTGGAGATGTTGCACAAAAAAGATAACGAGAGGGCTCGTCTCTGGTGGAAGAAACCCTAGGCACGCAACGACAGACACGACAAAGGGTGTTTGAGGTTACATTTACCTGTGCCTTTTAGCAGACACTCTCCTCCAGAGACTTAGTATCGGTTGGTGACTACTCAACTGAAAACACACAAGGCTCAGTCAAAGGTCAAGTAACCAATTTATGAAAATTTGTTTTTTTAAGGTGGATGGCGTACCGGCGTTGACGGAGGGCTGGTCGTTCAGGGCGTATGCCGAGGCCTTCACGAACGCAGACATGAAGCCCAACTTGGTGTTGTGCTTTTTCAGGAAGCTGTCCTTGTAGGCTTTCCTCATCTCGGAAATATTGCTGTCAAGAGAGGGTTAAGGTAGTCCAAGTTAGTAGTGTGACTAAATTCATAAGTCAAAACGGGTGTGAGCAGACAAATAAAATACTTTTTAGAAATATTTTAGAAATTCTCTGTTTCTAACAAAATACTTTAAACAAGCGGCAAACTTTAAGATCAAAATTCAAGAAAACAGTAAACACTTTTGCACAGCAAAATGTTTTCTGTCAAGTTATGAAATATGCTGCAGTGAATCAGCCCCTATTGACATTCAGCCTGCTAATCGTTTCAATATCCCTCATTTTCCCCCTTGTATCTCCCGTTTTAATTGTTTGTTTTCCTGCCCGTAACCCGGTAGAAGCTCTAGGGTTTCGCCGCTAACGCGATTACGCCCCTCCCAAGACACGCACTCTCCGAGAAAGGAGAGAAGCGATAAAAATCTTCACTTTCGAGGGCCTGTAAATCTTGTTGGGCCGTCATAAAAGCCCATATCGGTTCAGGCGGCCCTTGCACTCAGAGCGCAGGTCTCTGTGGGCCCGCCCCCCTGCCCCCCGGTGCAGATGCCTCTGCCTCCTGCTCTGCCCCGCTCCTTCGGCTCCAGATGAGCCCGGGCCTGGGAAGTCTTCCTCTGCACCGTCAATGTCAATCCAATTAAGACGCACCGAAAACCCTGAATAGCCGAAAGCCGACACCGCACATTTGCGATGGGGAAAGAAACCCTCAAAGTGTCCTCTTGTAAGGGGGGGGGGGCGGTTCGCACAACAACATTTCCTTGTAAATTAATAAAGACCGTTTTAAAAATTCTTATCTTCCTTTTAGATGGGATTAGGACCAAATATTTACATTCCAATGTTTAAGAGGCTATCCGATTTCCAAAAGCTTTCTCTGTTTAGCAGATTCCAATCTATAACCATTTGTGCAAGACATTTATGCGCTTACATCACCTGAACAGCCTGACTTCTGTCTCACTTGTGTTGATCTACACTCTAACACATTTTACATTTAAGCCAAAACCGATAAACATTTCCCTATTGAAAAAAAACAACCTTATTTTATTAAAGATATTAGATAAGGTTGGATGTTACTGTTGTTAAATCACTTGGGAATATAAAGTTTGAAAAATGCTTATAAAATTGAATTGGTTTCACAGAGCAGGGATGCTTGTCTTCATACATGTACGGTCTCAAGGTTTTCAACGTTGCAGGTGTTTAAATGCTCCCACCTCATGTCGATCTCGTTGAAGGTGGTCAGCATGGCGCACGTGTTCTGGGCCTCCTTCAGTCTCTGGGCGATCCTCAGCCTCATGCGGTTCATCTTCACCTAAGAACACCGATCAGCAGCACGTGTTAACACTAACAAACGGCCCGCCCCCTCACTGTGCAGTGGGCCCGTGCTTTCACTTAAGTGTGCCTGTCAACGCACGGCCACCATGCAACGAGCGGCCTTAGGATTTAGTGGTCGTCCACCGAGACTCACCCTGCTCTCTGTCCTGGCTGCTTTTGCTCCTCCCTCCACCTGGGGGGCCACAGGAGCGGTGGTGGGCTTGATGGCCGAGACTGCAGACAAACAGGCCAAGTCGTACTTTAGTTAACAGATGGTATATGTACGTGTACACACACACACACACACACACACACACACACACACACACACACACACACACACACACACACACACACACACACACACACACACACACACACACACACACACACACACACACACACACACACACACCTGGCTTGGCCTCCATGGCCTGAGTTGGCACTGGGGGCACCGGGGGCATGCTGGTAGGGATGGGACCCCCAGCTGAGGGGGGAGGAGGGGGAGGCGTGGCAGCAGCAGCAGGGGGTGGAGGTGCCTCTGTAGCTTTAGGGGCCGCTGCAGCCTGGGGAGCACCGGCTAGGGCCCGACACAGGACAGACACGGGTATTGTAATGCAAATGCAATATGCTATATCATAACTATAAACAGTCTAGGGCTGAACGATTCGGGGAAATAATCTAATTGCGATTATTTCGAACAATACTGCAATTGCACTTTTTCTTTTTAAAATTCCTTGTGTTCTGTTTTATTCACTAAACAAGCAATAAATCATTCTATAGTATTCATTCTATAGTATTCATTCTATAGTATATACTAGTATTCTATAGTATAATACAAGATTGAAAGAAGTCAGAACATATAAACTGCTCTTTCCTTTAGGCCAGGCCTATGTGTTGTTATGAATTGATATTATAACATCTTTATTTAACTATTGAATAGTAAAAGAAAAATAAATATGAATAGTGATTACTGATCTCAAGTCAGTAACAGTAACAAATCCTAAAAAATTAATTGTCATTTTGCGTTTGTTCAATGCCTTTTTTTGTCTTAACATAATTATGTCCTGACCTCCTTTCCGCAGTTTGAAGAGAGGTGTTCCTCCCTCCACTCTTCCTCCATCAGGGATCAGAAGCTCTTCAATCACTCCAGAGGCAGGAGAGGGGACCTGCACTGAGGTCTGAAAGAAAAGGAAAGAGTTACAACCAGCCATCACTGGTAAGTATGGTTAATGTTAATAAACTGTTGTGTTAAGTTTTATTAACATTATATGGTGTTTAACCGTTATGCCTACAGCATGGTAAACTGAATGGTACAAAAATGGCTTAATTTGTATGAGTTACAATCCTACCCTAACAGTATTAAGTTACCTTATCAGTCTCGATTTCACAAACCACCTCATCTTCCTTTACAGTGTCTCCAACAGCTGTATGGGGTGCAAAAACATGTTTGTATAATGGTCTGAACATATACAGTTTACCTTCTTGCATGTATCATACACCAGTCTACCTACCCTTCTCCCACCTCACGTCCCCCTCTGAGACAGACTCTGCAAAGGCAGGGGTATTGACCGTGACAACTTCATTCCCTAAAGAACCAGGACATAAAAATAACTGGTCAACAACAAGAAGAAGATTGTAATATATGTATCAAAAATATAAAAACTGAAGGTAGATACATACTGCAGGCTGCAGATGTCCTAAAGTATTGGATCTGGAAAACGCTTGACCGGGGAACCCCACTGCTAAAAGATAATGGTGATGAATTAGTTTATTCATGACAAGGCCTGAAAAGGCCTCTGATGCGTTGCTTTGTATTTGTTAGACTGTAAGAGACCCTCAGTTACTAAAGACAAGACGCCATCTGGATTCAACCATCTACATGACAGTAAACACTATTTTCAAGCTGGTAATACATCAGCTAAAACATAGAATGTGACATAACATAATTATTGAATGGAACCACGTTCTTAAAAATAAAAAAAATCCACTAGCACTAACATGGGCAACACAAAAGTAAGGTGCATACATGAGACAGGTGAAGTAGATGTTTAAAGTGTTAGAATCCAGAACAACATTCAAAAAGCAGGGAGAGATTCTAACAAAACTAGTCAGAACTGACATTTTTAATTGATGAGGTGAAGAAGAACATTTGAAGATCTTTCAAAAACGTACAAATAAATATAATTTTAGTCGTGTGATACTTACACATTGTTGAGAGTGACGGCATGGCTTGCCGACAACGCTAGTTACAAAGGAACAGAACATGGTTAACATTTAGTGTTTCCAGGGTAAACACTAAATACTAAACCGTAATAACGTTTTAACTACAGTTTAGGTAACGCAAACAAACATACCTGCGGTTGCCCGGCGTGCCAACACTTGATTTCCCTGTGAAGAAAGTCAGAACGGAATTTGAATAAATGATCAGTATCCAAAAAAAAGTGTGTCCTTGTTATGATACAAGGTGCCTGTGGCAACTCATCACATCAAGGAGAAAGGGCACGAATAAATAATTTTCTTTTCCATGTGCAGTAGCATAAAAAAAAAAGATATGCATCATTTGTATGTTGTTGTGTATTATGGAACTGTGGATGTGGTATTGGTGAAAAGCCTGTGACAGCTACTGCTCAGCTTAGCTGCCTTGCTCATGAGGGCATTCATTGATTTAGGAATAGGACTCACAATCATCCAAAAAACTAGCCCGAGTAACAAGTTAAACACTTGACAGCTTTGAATGCGTACGTAAAGCAAATTAACAACAATGACTATAAGATAAGGAGGATACCATCTTGTGCTATTCAGAATGACCTCGGCGAGTTAAACCGGGCTAGCATAACATGTAGCATCATGGATGTAGCAACATAGCTACTGCAGAAACACATCTGCTAGCTAGATGCAGTTGTTGTCCAATATCATTAAGTTGCTCGACATGGTCCGGCGACTACGTATACACAGCAGTGACAATGTTGACATCAGAACATGCAAAGACATCAACTGCTTTACACTTAAATATAATGGTCCAGAAGGGTGTTATTGGTCAAGAGTCATACTGTCCTTGGCTTACAATGTTTGGGCCTGTTCGTAGCCTAGCCGGCTAGCTAACACAACCCATGGAGGTGCCTTGCCGTTGGCCACTAGAAGCTAACGAGATGCTAACCCTTCCTCAAGCTGTGCAAACGTCAAAGAAACATGAGCGGAAATCCTTCTTGCCTACCTGGCGGAGGCAGGAGAGGGACCGGCCGAAGTTCCTGGTGAGACACCGGGAATGGGATAACATGGTGGCTGTGTGACAGCGACCTGTCAGTGGGAGGAACGCTCCGGACGAATGCGATGCTAATGACGAGGAGCGGGAAGCCAGGAAGTCGTGTGGGACAAACCATCTGGAGGGGGGAGTCTCAGGCGGTTGCCGCTACGTCAATGCACCTGTCCTCACTACTTGAAAGAAGTTGATGTAGAAAATAACCTGATTCAATATATTTGAAAACAACATAATAACAAACAATATAGGTCTATATGGTTCATAATCACGACGACTTGCACATTGGAAATGTAACGATATTTGAGAAGATTAGAGGATGCCACCTTTATCTGGGGTAAAATAGAGTATCAAACTCAAAGATATAACAATGTAATTAGATCCACAACATAAAGTTGCTAAAAATACTTTTAAATAAAATGGAGTGGAAAAATGGTCATCCATCCCGTTTCCTTTTGCTTGCATCAGCCAATCAATCCATCACTCGTCTTCCACAAATACCAACGTGAAGGCCTTTATAATCTCGCAAGATTCCTAAATGCGACCTGATTAACGCTCAAACTAGACTTCCCAACTAATTAATATCTATCTGTTTTAGGCTCTTAATTCACGTATTCAATAACTTTATTTCCCTTGAGCCCATCTTGAGATCTTGAGCCAGCGACCATCACCACAGAGTTCCCCAAAAGCTCTGCTTTCCACTGAAAAACCTCACCACCACTAGCACTCTCCCCCAACCTGCGTGTATCATTTTCGTCTAGATGAGGTCAAAGTCTTGTTGTGGTGCTTTGCAGTCGTACACATTTTCAACCCACATCCACATTCATGTGTCTGGGCAAAGCACGCTTGCCTTTGGCCGGTGTCTGGATGACCACGCCCCTACTGTGTTGAATGTAGCGACGCTCCTGCACTTCTCCCTCACCTCACTATCTGTACATGCTACCGGCACGGCGGCTGGACACGCAACAGGTAGGCGCTCTTTCTTAACGTTGGGAGGCAGTTCGGTGCATAACTTGGTCAAAACTAATTTCTGTTGAAATGTTCAGTGTATTTATGTTGTAGAATCTCATTTAGGCGTGCATTTGTAAGTTATGGATTTATTGTTTGTCTTTATATTTTTTTCCAAAGCAACAATTTTGACAATATATTTCTTAGGCCTGCTTCTGGCATTTTTTTTAAATTTAAAAATCCAGCAAATTAAGTACATTTACTGAATCTAAACAAGGCTCAGACTAATCAATTTGACCCTAACGATAAGTAGTTCAAAATATATGCACATACTATTTTTACATAATGTACTAGAAGCTCAACGCCTGATTGTGTTTCCTATATATTTTTGTATCCATTATATAAAAAGTGAAGCTTTCATAATAGACTATTTATTTTAGGTTTTAGGGTTATGGTTAACCAATAAAAACAATATTCCATATGAGAGTGTAAAATACCATTACATAATAGTAATCATATATGCATTAAAAAATGCAGAGATAAAATAATAATTATTATTAAATAATTGTTATTATTGCTCAAAATGTTTTACTCGCAATACATATGACGAATTTCTCATTATAATAATATTGACAAGAAATTACAAGAAACTGAATTGGCATTTAATTAGTTTTGTCATGAATGTGTAGCTTATGTGTTAACAGTCTTGTCTTTTCTTAAGAAAAGTATTCCCATATTTCAAAGGTTACAAAATAATATTTATGTATTCCCTATGTTACAAGGGAATACATAAAAAGAAGAAAGAGACAGATGAGACTAACTTAATTCAACATTTTTAATAAGTGAAAAGAAAATGTGACACATGTGCATAACAATATACCATCCTTTACTTTGGTTCAGATGTTCATATAAGATAAAAATATATATTTATATTACAATTGTTACCATTATACTACAGTTCGTGTATGGATGGATCGAGAGAGAGAGAGAGAGAGAAGCAGAGTACAGCAGGCACATAAGATTCACCCTGTTGGTGAAGTCTAAACAAAACCCTCTTTACCGTAGGGTGTATAAACTGGAGTCTTCAAGGCCAACACCTGCATAAAACGTCTAAACACACCGCGCGGTGAACAACTCCTTGGCCTTCAACTCAGTAGATAACCAGCAGCCACTTGTCCTGACCCAAACCTCTATAGTCAACAGACAACATTTTGTTAATTAAGATTATTATTACACAAAACTATTCTTTACAGATTCCATAAATAGATTCCATTCCATAAAAAAGTGATGTTAATTTCATCCAGTTTTTAGTCAGATGTATTACTCACTTATGCTACTGACTACTTAGGACCACAAATGCTGTAAATCTGTAAAATAAGCCATTTGAATTCAATATATCTTTTGTGTTTATTGTCATGTAATAGGTGTTTCCTATTGTGTGTCTAAAGTTACACTGCTTTTTTCCTTTTACTTTCAGATACTCTCATTTTGCCCACTTTGTGTTTTCCTCGTCTAAAACTCCTACCCTAAACCCTGTTCCCGTTGAGCATGAACCTCAGCCTTCCTGACCAGAACATGCACAACGCAATCCAGGGCTGTCCGGACGACGACAAACCCGAGCTCATGTTACCGTGCTTCCGAAGAAACGCGTACGACGAGCCCCTGGCCTCGTACTCCAACGGCCCCATCATCTCCCAGCTTCTACGCAAGTCCCTCCACAACAAAAGGGCGCTAGATGAAAGCCACTATTACCTCGGCCCCTCGGCTGTGTCCAGCTCCGCCGTCGTCGCCGACTCCAGCCAGGAGGACCGGAGCAGCGTCTCGTCCAAGGACAGCGCGGCCGACGTCGGCTCCCCCGGCTTCCACCCGTCCACGGAGGCGGAGCGCCCCGTGAACGACCACTTACAGGCCAAGAGAGCCCGGGTGGAGAACATCATACGGGTGATGGCTGGCTCCCCCAACAGCCGGCTCCACGGAGAGCATGAAAAGGCTGAGATGGACGCCAGAGACAGCAGAGAGTGTAGGGAGGCGAGGGAGGTGTACAGAGAGAACAAGAGGAAGCAGAGGTTGCCTCAGCACCAAGACCACAACCCCAGCGACGACGGCATAGAAAACAGAAGACTGAGCGCAGGCGGGGGCAGCGGCAGCAGCAGCCTGGATAACACCAAAGACGAGGAGTGCCACAAGCTGAAGGAGCAGCTGCAGAGCATGCAGAAGCTCCTGCGCCAGCTCCAGGAGAAGTTCCTCCAGGTCTACAACCAAGAGGATTCCCACCGGGAACGTGAGGAGAGGGGAGGGCGTCTGGAGCATGACAATGTGATACAGAGTAAAGAGCTCAGCTATCTAACCAATGGCAATACGTTTGACAAGAAGCCTGCCCAGGGGAGCCCGGAGAGCAAGGACAGAACGAAGCCAGCAGAAGGTAATCTGTTCCACCTGAGAGAAACCAAGAACCTCCAAGACACCCTGAAGGGGGAGCTCTCCAGGGTGGTGAACGAGTGTGTGGACAAGGTGTTCAAGAACGTCTCCTCCTCAGGGCTGGACCTCTCCCCGCTGCGGAGCATGTGCCCATCCCCAGACGTGCAGACCAGCAGGGGTGCTGCAGAGAGAAGGAGCCTGCAGGGAGGCTGTCTCCCCCAGGAGCCGCTGCACCCCGTGGAGACCGCATCTCATCAGAGATCTCTGGAGGGCCACGAAAATGCAGACGCAGAAAGCCCACAGGACCAGACCGAGGCTCTCTCCCTGGTGGTCCGCAAGCCAGCCATGGCTCCTCTCTGCTCAGTCACCCCGACCACAGTGAAGAGACCCTACCCCATGCACCAGCCGGCCTTTCAGTTCAACTACAGCTCCCCGCTCCATGACACTCAGATCCTGGAGCACCTGCTCAAGTACGGGCCGCACACCAGCTTCTCGGGTCTCTCCTGCCTGCCCCCCTCACTGGAGAGGAGCTCCCCGGACTCAGGGGAGCTGCCCTGGGACACCCTGTCCATGAGGTCCAAGGTGGGCCCCGGCCACCTGGGCCACCACCCCCGGCCTAGCTCCCTGGGCTCTGTGACGGTGGACAACCTGTGCCTCCCCCACGTCAAGATGGAGTGCGGTGATCTGCAGGGCATGGCCGAGCGAAACCCCTACCTGACCCTCAACATATCCTTTTGATTTGAAAGAGAGACTTGCTTTTTATTCCACATTTTTTTATTGTGTTTGGTAGTTATTATAATGATATTATTATACGTATATATTTATTATATTATTCTAAGCATAATTGATTTTAGTGGTGACATTCAAAACATGGAAAAGATGATATTAATTCAAGTAGAATGCTATTAGCTTATATTGACTATTATATGATATTACCACAACGATATTGTTGCTCTTTCATTTCAACAATAGCTCGTTGAGATCCATGGCATCGCCGGCCCGAGCCGTAACAAACTTCAAGGAGAATTTTTTCTTTGATCTCACTAACTCCAAAGAAAATTACAGCATCTTCTTTAATCCGAGCAGCGTAATGACTTTAAGTCCAGAAAAAGACAAATAAAAAGGAATACAACGCTTTGATAAGAATTGCCAGGAACAAAAGCTGATTTTTCAAAGGCAGAGAGAGCATCAGTATCTGTTCCAGGAAGTGGTGTTTTTTTCAGACTTGAAAAGGTGCAGGATCCATCTCTCCAGCCGTAGAGTGATAGGGGTACATCTAAAAGGTCACTTCTGAGTGCAGTGGGGGGGGAGTAAAATCCACGAGAGGTTCCAAAGCACAACACTTGAGCTCTTGTCTTGAGCATTTGTTTGTCGGACACTTCTGTCAAAAAGAAGATCAGAGAAATACATCTATAAAGTATCGCAATATATAAACCGGCCACCGAATCCAAAGCAACCCACTCAAAGGCCATGTTGTTGTTCAGGATAATATTCCTCACTGCTCAGAAGTGGTGGCTTTAAATAAGATGTGCCTGAAGTACTCAACCCCGTAAGCAACATACACACAGAAAAATCACAAAAAGGACGGTTATTGTTGATTTTCTTTGGCGTTTCGGCTGTAATTCTTCTGAGAAGAATGCAATCTCAGAGGATGCACTTTATCTTTATCGTGCAAAGAGCTGGGCTTCTCTTTGAACAGAGCAACATAAATCTTTAATTTCAACTTCCTTCTTTCAAAGGTAGCCTGCCTAATAAATGTATGGTGTGGTGTAACCTGATAAGGAAATATTATGACCTAAGGCAGGGTTGTGGACTACAGAGAAAAAAGAGCTAGAGAGCATCTTCACTGCCACAGGGCATAAACTTGAGACAGAATTCAATCTATTGATATTTCCAAGAAAGAAAATGGCATTGAGGTATACATTTGACCATACAACCATACAAATAATTTCACAATGAAATACTATGAATTAACTACTCTGTATTGAAAACTCGTGATTTTTTGTTTAATGTTGGAAGGGGGGGGGGGGTGGTGGGGGGGGGGAACCCAACATATGTCGACCTAAACACAACTTAATTATATCTGTAAATCAACTCCCTCCTTTCAAAACATTTCACAACAAACCCGCTTTCACTGCCAGGCATGAAGTGCTTGGCTCTCTAATTAAAAATCCCTAATCTAATTTGTAATGCTGTTTTGCCAATAAGCACATGTTAGGGTCATTATTGACTCCCCAGTTAATGCCGAGCTGTTCTTTAGCAAAATTCAATTTGGCTGAAGATTGAGGCAACACAATACTCCTGTCTCCTATCAATTTGCACGCCACTGTATGCACACCGCGCTCCACAACCGCCGTCTCTGTCGCCTTAACGCACATTCTGCACATCCAGGAGGGTCTGAATCCCAATCATCTGAAGAAGGCCAAGCTGATGTTCTTTTACACCCGCTATCCCAGCTCCAACGTGCTGAAAACCTACTTCCCAGATGTCAAGGTGAGTCAACGGAGTCAAACGGTGTTGCACCTAAATATATATTTGGTATCTATTTAATAATGTGTTTGAAAAAAATATATATTGGAAAAAGAACGCACAAAAAAAAACGCACAAAAAAAAAACTCCAGCCCAGTGTTTGTCTCTTCGGGGGCCGACTTGTTGACGCGCGGCGGGGACAGAATCAGCCGTGTGTCGGAGGAGAGAGACAAAGAAGCCGAGAGTTCACGCTAACAAAGGCACTAAGCTGCTAGTATGTCCTGGGGGCAGAGGATGATAGAGGGGCATTCTCTCTTTAAAAAAAGCCACTCCAGTCAGCAAATGGAGTGACAAAGGACTCTGTAGGCAAGGCATTGCTATTGAGTGTCAACATTGAGTTGGTATTAGACTTGTGCTGCACCAGCCCGTGAGCTGTAAGCTCTGGCCCTGAACCACAACATCCTGTGTTATCTTTGCTTTTTTTTGTCCACTGTCTCTGGTCTCTTCTTCTTTTGCCTCTGCTCCACTTCCTCTGTCTGCCTCACCTTCTGTGGTCAGTTGTAGCAAGGCGTCTTTTTTTTTTCTTAGTTTCTTTTTAAACCACCTTCTCTGTGTCTCCACCTTGCCCGTGTCCTCTTTTTCTTCTTCTTCTTCTCTCTCCTCATTAAACATTTCTCACCTCTTCTCTCCCTTCCTCCCCTCTCTTCTCCTCTCCTCTCATTTTCCTTTCCTCTCCTCTCCCTTCCTCTCCTCTCCTTTTTTCTCCTCTCCCTTCCTCTACTCTCTTCTCCTTTCCTCTCCCTTCCTCTCCTCTCTTCTCCTCTCCTCTCCCTTCCTCTCCTCTATTCTCCCTTCATCTCCTCTCCTCTCCCTTCCTCTCCTCTATTCTCCCTTCATCTCCTCTCCTCTCCCTTCCTCTCCTCTCTTCTCCTCTCCTCTCCCTTCCTCTCCTCTATTCTCCCTTCATCTCCTCTCCTCTCCCTTCCTCTCCTCTCTCCTCTCCTCTCCCATCCATTTTTTCCACGTCAGCCAACCTGGGGCCAACACAGCGGCCCCTACACCTCTATCTACCCTGACCCCTGGTCTTTGGGGTCGCGGTGGGGTCGCAGTGGGGTGGGGGACGGTGTGGGGGGGGGGGGGGGGGGTTGGGGACAGGGGTGTGGTTGGGGGTGGGGGTGGGTGGGAAGGGAGGTGTCGGGTCGGCGTTGGTTGGTGTTGCGGGGCGCGCCATGCAAACGTCTCCTCCTTGCCTGGGACCCTGTGGTGGTGGGAAGTGGCGGTGGACAAAAGGAGAGGCTAATCCCGGTGTCTGATTCCATCCTATCAGCCGGGGTCAGTGGGAGCTTCCTTCTGTCCTCTTACTGCCGCCGCGCTCTCACCCAGAGACACCAGAGACAAGAACACGTCTTTGATGCCTGCCCAGCCCTTAGGCACTTTTCTCTCCCCCATCCCCACCCCACCTCCCCAACCCCCCTGTCCTTCTGGATGAGAAGATAGAATAACAAGGCTAATGTCAAGACTGAGTTTGGAAACACACAGCCGCGACAGATGTTTTTTTCACCCTGGACATTGGTGGGAAAAGATCAGGGAAACGAACGCTGCGCGGAGTGACATGCATCAGGGTGACACACATGTGCGCGCGCACAGACACGCACACATGCGCGCACACACCAGATTGCCACCACCGTCTCCATCCGCCCCATCCCCCCAATGGGTTATGAATGTCGGTTTCACTGACTCTTGTAAAATAAAATAAAAACATAAAAGTAAAAAATCATTTAACTTAAATTAAAAACATTTTTTTGGGGGAGGTTTAAAGATTTGATGTCCCAATCACTAGTTTCAAAGTGTTCCACGATGGAGATGCTGAAACAGCAATTTATTAAAGTTAAATTACTGTAACAATCTATTTATTTTTCTTTATTATTTTAATAATGATGGTTAGGTTGTTTGAGTCTCCACTGAGTTTTAATCCCAAAGTCTGCAATCCCCTTGTAGGCATCTATGACCAAAACGCTGAAGAAGAATATGAGAAACTATGAGAAGCTTAGCATGAAATCATCTGCTAAATTAGTAAATGGTGGAAGATAATCAATCTCTCTCTCTCTCTCTCTCTCTCTCTCTCTCTCTCTCTCTCTCTCTCTCTCTCTCTCTCTCTCTCTCTCCAGTTTAACCGCTGCATCACCTCCCAGCTGATCAAGTGGTTCAGTAACTTCCGGGAGTTCTACTACATCCAGATGGAGAAGTTTGCCCGGCAGGCGATCGTGGACGGCGTCAACAACGTGGACAACCTGTCCGTGAGCCGGGACTCTGAGCTTTTCCGGGCCCTCAACATGCACTACAACAAGGCCAATGACTTCCAGGTGAGGAGGCGTTCCTGAACAATGTTCAAGGTGTTGGATCTGTGTTCAGGGAGTCTTTTCCTTACGTAGACCATGTTAACCTCCATGTTAACTTTATTTTTCTGATGGCTGAGCCATCAATAGGCCTATATACACACAATGGCCTTTATATAACATACAATGTGTGGACCAAAGGTAGATGTTTTGTGGGAGTTTATCTTCAACCCCTGTTTCCTGGGTGATAACATTTCCAGAACTGTTGCTCTTCACTATGTGTTAGCGGCACCAGGCGACTCAATCCCTAATTCCCCCGTCTTCGATTGAACAGTCAATCTCATCTCATCAGACACGGGGGAAACTCTTCTGTGTGTCTCTGCAGAATCTTGTACTGCAGAATCTTGTACTGTATCCTCTGCGTTTAAGATGAAATCATCACAGACAACGGGCTACAGGGAGGATAACACTGTGGCACCATCACCACAATATAAAGCTACACCTGTGTCCAGGCCTTCCTCCATCTTCCGCCCGAGCTACGTCCCCGCCCTGACCCTGTGTGTCTCCCCACACCTGCGTCTGGGGCCAGCCCTTCACAGCCATTATCCAAACTCCAGAGTGATGCTTTATCAAGCTGTGGGAAGAGGAAGCCCACTGAAACAACTCAGGATTAGAGGGCACCGGCACGCCTCAGCGCCGCTGGGATTGCTACTGATGCGGAATGCTGAGAAGGACGCGCCGGACTCGGGAGAGGGAGAAGGGCCGGGTGGGAACGAGACGGGAGCGTTGTCTTTACCTTGCTGCCACCAAGACATTCTTTCCCAGGGGGGCTTGTATGGGGGGAGCCGAGGGGAAAGAAAAATAACTTATGCCAACATGTTGTGTTGGTCGGCTGGGAAACACAAGGGGGCCAGCAGCATCCCAGCATGCCTTGCTGCGGGGCTGGAGTCTGTAGGGGGATCGGGGATCAGATAGAAATCTCAGCAATGGAGTTTGAGGGGGAGGGGGGGTCTCTTGTTTGGCCAGTCGTTTACATGGGTCAGAGAAAGAGAGGATTAAGGTAGAGCCACCGAGGACTTTCGTTGCGTGTTTTGCGAGAGTCTCCGATTTGTTGTAGCGTCATTTATCGTGTGCGTGCAGAGAGCGAATTGTTTTTCTTCTGACGGTTTCAGTCATTGCACTGCTGCTATATGTTCACTTCACAATCTACTTTACACTCAAAGTTAAGTCATGAAAGTATCAAAGGTCATACTAAAAACCATCTCGATCAATATTCAAATCGATTGTTCATCCCAGTAATTCCCTTTGTTTGGCCCGTAGGTCCCGGACAGATTCCTGGAAGTGGCGGAGATTACCCTACACGAATTCTACAACGCTATTTCCACCGCCAAAGACTCCGACCCCTCCTGGAAAAAGGCCATCTACAAGGTGATCTGTAAGCTGGATAGTGATCTTCCAGAGGAGTTCAAGACCTCCTCGTGTCTATAAATTAGCCTTCGAAGAGCAGAAACGAAGTGATTTTGCGATATTGGGGAGTTACACACCCATTTTCTGTATTATGTGCTTTTTAGTGCTTTTTGAGTTTAGTGGATATCGTTTTGTAAATCTGTACATAATGCTTATGCTCGTTAAGTTTAATTAGCAAGGGAATGGTAGACTAGTAGTTGTGTATTCTGTGAGTATCCTTCAGTTTGGGATTTTTTTTTCTTATCTGCATCACACAATTAAAAAAATACCATTTGTACATTTGGAGAAAAAAATGTTGAAGAGTTTAATAATGCGTTATATTAGTAGGCTTAGAGTATCTACTTTTTGGATTTTTGGAACATGGAGAGAAAGTGGTGGCGTACTTGTCAGTAATAGTTTTTGTATTATTTCCACAAACAACTGTAAATATGCTTCTCATGATTGTTGTATATTTTTTTCATGTACGCTGATTATGACGTGGTAGAGTATCTTTATGTGAAAAACACTGCAGGTGACCTTCAACGTTTAATTAAAACGAACACACTGGATAAATAATTTTCATGATTATACTGAAGTTGCCATGAAGTGATTAAAAAATACACATTGAGAAAGAAAAGTGTAAAAGAAGTTTCCTTTGGAGTCCGAATCAAACCCGTTGATACTTCTAAAGAAACATGTCCGCTACTACTGCCCCTGAATCCATTTTAAAACAGCCCTCCGGGCTGTTCGCATTGTTCCGTGTAGCCGAGTCAAGTTGACTTTCTAAGGCCTGCATTCATTGTGTGACCGGTGCGGATGTCCACATGTCCACAGTGGCCATGTCTTAAAAACAGCTACAATGCATTCTCTCCCAGTGAGTAATGCCCGATGTGACCTCATATCGGCGTTGTGCCACCGAAGCAAAATTCCACAAACACGTTGACTCTTTCTTCCAGGCAGCCGTTCCGAGCGTGCTGATCGGTTAAAAAAACACGCACACACACAGACGCACACCGCACGGACACACACACGCACGCACACACGCTCACACACACAGACGCATAGGTCGACGTGCGCGCACACAAAGCAGCATGACAACAATCACACTGATATTCCGCCTCTTCTAGCGCTCTGAAATCGTTGTAATTTAGCAATTATTGTGTGTATCCGGTCAAATTAAATAATCAGTGCGTCATTCATAATGAGAAAACCATATGAATTATCAAGCGTAGAATATAACACATACATTAGTTAAATCAAAAAGGCAAAACAATGGAAAAGGTATCGCTTGGAGTTTGTCGAGTGTAGATCGACCGTGCCATTGAAATAAAGACCGTATGGAAGAAAAGGATGATGAACAGAAGCCTTAGAACAGAAGCACATTATCAAAGCACAACATTTCCTGTTAATGTTCTGGATTAG
>NC_140287.1:9270549-9277456 GCF_964030765.1 Micromesistius poutassou
TGGATCCAGTGCAGAGGCAGGGAGATATATCTATCCATTGGCTAAGGAATGAGGGGGGCCCAGAGCTGCATGATAAGCAGGGTGACAGACGTAACATATGTATCTGTGCCATGGCCCTGCTAAACGCTCCTTCCAAGACTCCCACCCTCCTCGCACTCCAAGCCAGGGAAGTCACCCCCACGGGGGGTGGGTGGGGGGGGGGGGGTTGAGACCACACTCAGCCACTGGGGGATCAAACCACAGAGGGGACGGAGGGCCCCGAAAAGCGGGTCCAGGTGGGTACTCTAGGGGCTCTCTCGTGGGGCCCCCTGTACGATTGGTCTTGAGTCGCGTCGGGTGGGGTTGGGGGGAGGGGGGGTGGGTGGAGGCCTCTATTTGTAGATCCCCCCCCCTCCCTCCCGTATCCCTGTAGGCATGGCGACGGAGCCCCTCTGCGTTGGACCGTCTCAACGCAGTGTGTCCCACCCAGATGGAGGGGCAGACAGGACGGGTCACCCTAGACGACTGTCTGGGGACATCCTGGTGGCCTGGGTCCCTAGGGACCCAAACCAGGACTGAGGATGAGCTGGGGGAGGGTGGGGGGGGGGGGGGTTGCATGGTGGCGTCTGAGACTGCAGCTGTAGCAGCGCCGGCCCCCCCATACACCCCGGGCCGTACCTGCTGCTCGGCTTGTGCCCTATCGTGGCATGTGACAAATGGTGACATGCCTCACTACCGCTGGCTTCCACCGGATCACCAGGCAGATGGAAAGCTCTCCGACGCGTCCGTGTGTCCGCTGAAAGATTGAGCGCAGAGGGGATAGACAGACAGACAGCGGAAAAGCAGATCTGTCTTCCCCTTGTTCTAAATACTAATTTAAATAAAAAGGGATATGATTCAGATACATAAACATATTCAATTTTCCCAGCTAATAACGCGGTCGACGGCGGGGATGAGCATATGCGCAGGCCTGGTTTTATTTACATATGGATGAGATCATTTTGGTTTAATGCACTGCCACTCTCTTCATTACGGATGTGCAACCGGAGTCATTCAAGAGCGATCATATTTCATAGACGAATAAAGCAGGGAGGGATCGGGAGGAAGGAAAACAAGGACGGGGATGACTGAGTCCAGCCTTTCTTTGGAAGTTTGCGGAAGCCTTTATTAAAAGTGCGACATGATTGATAACCTGTCAGTCATCCGGAATAATCACGACCAATCCGTCGCTCGCTGCCGGCTCCGGCTCCCGCCCTCATTTATTATATCCATATCACCCCCAACATCCACTTACCATTGAAAAGCTGTAATTGAATGAGTTTTTGTCATTATTTTGATTAATCATATTAATTTGTACTAATTAAGAGATGGTTTGAAGGACGACAATTAGATTAATGAAATTAGTTTTAACTTAAAAAAATTTTCCGCGTTTTCATTTAACCTTATACAGTTTCGCAAAAAGAAAAACCAAGCAGAAATGTTATGAAACAATTGCAAATCAGAGTTTGGGGACTAATTGAATGTCTGATTCTATTAATGATGAAATCATAAGGGTCCTTGAGGGGAGAATTAATGCAGATTTAGTTGCTAAGTAGGGGAAATTAATTAGAATTCCAGGAGATATGGCTATCGGGAAAGGCCCTTGATAAGAGGCTCTGTGAGGGCTGCTGTGTCCACACAGGGACGCGGAGAAACCAGATACCCGGGCTTTAAGTACCCACAAATAGGTACTTTGAGAAAATCCCACTCGGTTAAATATTAACCTGTGAAAATGCAAACATACCTTTTTAATGAAATACTAGAACCGCAATGGCAGGCGATTACCCCACCCCCCCACCCCCCACCACCCAATTCCCCCTGCTCATGTTAGACGATGGAATGTCCGGAATACTTCAAAGGGTATTCAAACTTCCTGCGCCATGTTCCAAACGTACACCTTCTGTGCTTCTGTTTTTTTCCGGCATACTTTCTCTTTCGGAGTTAAACATCGGTACATTTCATTGTTAGTCTAACGGCAGGGCTTTTTGGGCCTTTTCCAAGCATTGCCTGTTCTGGTGTCGGGCCAGCACCAGTGATTGACACCTAGGTCAACCCTTGCCACTCCGAGTGCGGTCGGGGTCTGACACTTTGTGTAGCGCGGGCCCCGGTGTGCTCCTTCCGTTCTGCATATTCACCGGCCTGTCTCCCTCTCCGCAGGCCAATTCATAATTAACAGCTGTTGGCTTGTCAAGAGTGGCCCTGGCCGTGGCACACGCACGCTCACACACACACGCACACGCTCGCAGACACACATTAACGCGCGCACACACACACACACACACACACACACACAAACGCATGTGTATATATACACACATACGTTTCAAAGCGTGTGGACACACACACACACGCACACACACACATTCATGGACACACACACTCACATACACACACTCTCACACACACACACACACATTTATATTCACCGAAGAAGACCCCCGTGCCACGGATGGCTTTCAAGGGCCATGAACCCATCCTCTTCCCCTGAATGATGGACACTCCTGAAAGCTCAAACACACACTCAGTCAACCTGGCTTGGCTATTTCCACACATTATCCCCCAATCTCTCTCTCTCTCCCTCTCTCTCCCTTTCTCCCTCTCTCCCTCCCTCCCTACCTTCTGTCACAACGTCAGGAACTTTCTGCATAAAGTCCGCTCCGTCTGGGCTGAGAGTAGGGTGCTGTGAGACCGAGGGGGGGGGGGGGGGGGGGGTGGTGCTGCCCGGCCCCTCTCTGCCCATGTGTGTTTGTCATGCCTGCTTAGCGGAAGTTGAAATGTAAATAGAGACCGCGGGAGATCTCAGGCCACGATAGGCTGCTTGAAATTCTAATAACCAAGTAGCTGTCCACCTGTAATAAATGATGCCCATAAAACGGCTGATTCCTCCAGCAGATAAAGATGAAAAGTAATTGTTTGTGCTCACACGAAATTAATCAGATCAAAACAGGGGCAATCATTTTAAAGAGACACCAGACCTATAAAAAAAACAGCAAAGCTGTGATAAAGTATTGGCTATCAGGCGTGCAGTCTGGAGGTGAGCATTACAATAATATGGAGGGCCAGTATTCATGTGACTGGAGATAGGATTATTGCATATATTCAAAGAGGGGCGAAATGTTTATGGTACGTATACAAGCAGCGGCTGACAAAGACATCCTGCAGCACAAGGTCAGAAGAAAGGGTGAGTCTGGTCTATTTCCCTAGAGTGTGAATATTAGATTTTCATTCTCTTAAGAGCAAGCTGCAACAATATAATTCAGTCAGGTTAAAGCTGATTGAGGCAAAATAAAAAGTGAATTGATCAAGCTTGGGAATATTTTCACAGCGTTTCTGTAACAGATGACACGCAGATATTAGTTTGTATTGTTTTTACAAAAATCTAATAAATAATTGTCAGAACTTTCCAACCTAGTTTTAATACAACGCATCTAGTCACATCATTATGCATGAATTCATCAAATCATTCAGTTGCGCGAATCAAAAACAATCCACAAAGCAACAAAATCACTTCAAATCAGAATCCCATCCAACGCTCTCATTCCCCACGTTCGGGGTCCGCTTCTCAAATGTTTGCATTGCCACGGGTGTCAAGCCCATGTATCGAAATGCCCCCCGCTCATGCCAACACTCACCGTGTGTCCCTGCTGCCGGGTGCCACGGCGATCAACACAGCGGCGGTTGCTGTTGTTGTTGTTGCCGTTGCCATGGGGTCTGAAGGTCCAGATATGACGGACCACCTGGACGGAGAAGGGGACGGTAAACACGGTTATTTTCACAGCTTTGATATGCTAAACACCAACACCCAACTCCAGCACAACAAGAAGGGCCAACTTGTGTGTGTGTGTGTATGTGTATGTGTATGTGTATGTGTATGTGTATGTGTATGTGTGTGTGTGTGTGTGTGTGTGTGTGTGTGTGTGTGTGTGTGAGAGGGGGTGTTTAGTTATACAAATGGGAAGTGGGACAAAACTGGAGCTCTGTTCTGCCCTTATGCACGCACTGGCTGGGGTCCTGTGCAATGTGTTTGCCAGGGTGGAGGGAGAGGGAGAGGGAGAGGGAGAGAGAAACAGAGAAAGTGAGCGAGAGAGACAGAAACAGACAGAGAGACACAGAGCAAGAGACAGAGAGAGGGAGAGAGAGACAGAGAGAGACAGAGAGAGAGAGAGAGAGACATAGTGAACCCCTGATGCATACAAACAGCCCTGGAGCTCTCTGCTACTGATACTCCTCTGGAGACCGTCCATGTCTATTTCCAGCATGAGGACAGACCTGTTCTGCCCCCCCCCCCCCCACACACACACACGGTTGTTTTTTAAGTAGATTATCCACACCTTCAACATCTCGATGATGTAATTCTATGGCAGCTTCTAGGTTACTTGTATTTTTACAACAATGGAATGAAAACAAACACAATTGCACTTCCTGGCGTCTCCTCCTAAGTTGTGTCCTTTGTATATGTAAAACTGTGACATTATTCATACCTCAGGGTGAAATCAAGGCCGACGTTTGGGTCACCAATATACCCTATAAAATATGGGTTTACTAACCAGGTGGTGAAGTGCAATATGTGGAAGTCAGCGGTGACAAATGTTTTGCTAAGCAAGGCAATGATGTAGTCATTTTCATACATTTTGTTTACCACCTTTTACACATCCAATTAAAATGAGATTCCATATGAATCCATATTAAGTAAATATTTCTGGCTAATGGTTGATGCATCGTGTTCACAGGCAGACTCATCTCCTATCCCCTCAACGGGTCATCCCTCAGTTCTCTGGTGAGGCGACAGAACCAGAACGTGAACACATAAAAAACACAGCATCACACCCTGGCGTCCGACGAGAGCCAGGAGAACACACTCCTCATTCTGCCACACAGCCGCTTGTAACTTTGTTACAAAGTACAGTCCACTAGCCGGGTGTCACACACAGAGAGATCAACAAGTCCTGTCCGTTTAACGGCTGTCCTAATTGACTGGCTGATGAGTCCAGGACTTCTCTGGAGGGTAGTGTGTGCTTTGGCGAGTGTCTCGTCTGGTTACCGGCGCAGCGATTGCATTTGAAAGGGAGGGAAGAGCCGGCGGCCAAAGGCACCGGCACGCGGCGTGTGCGACTCTTACGGCCCGACCAAATCCCCCGTTCTCTTTATTCTCGTCTGGCAGGTTGTAACGGAGTTAATTGTACAATAAAAGCTATTCTCTAAATCATTTCCTCTCTGTCCATACAAGATTGATCATGGAACCAATCCCTCCTACTGCTGTAATTTTCATATTTAATGAGCGTGACTCCAAAACTATTACACTAATTAGTCAAATCTCACATATCACTAATGATGCTCGCAGTAATTAATATTGTATTTAATTAAAAATGACCCATTTCAAAGGCTGGCGTGCGGCCGTCGTTGGGGAGTGGGTTTGCCTGTGGTAGAGCAGGGATGATTAGGGGGAGGTGGCATGGGGGTGGGGTGTTTGTGTGTGGGGATGACAGTCAGGGTGGTGGTGCGATTGGATGGGGATGGGGGGGGAGGACATGTGGTCTGGGCAGTGGGAAAGCAGACTGGAGATGGATGGGGAGCAGCGAGTGATTGGGTGAGAGAGTGAGTGGGGGTGGGGGAGAAGGGGAGTGAGAAGGTGGAGGTGTCCTAAGTGTCTCCCCCCCCCCCCCCGCCTCGCCACGCCACGCCACTGCTGCAGACTCCCTCTCTTCCATGTGTTGCATGTGTCTCTGTGGTTTTGCACGCCCCCTCCGCCCCCCCCCCCCCCCCCCCACACACACACAAACACACACACACACACACACACACAGACCCCCCCCCCCCTCGAAACACACACACACACACACACACACACACACACACACACACACACACCTCCTTCTCTTTACTGGAGGCAGCCAGCCCCGCGTGATTTATGTCGGGGGGCCCCCTCCTCGGTTCCACAGTGCGTACACTGGAAAATCTCCAGTTTACACAAGAACTGCCTGAAAAATGAGATCTGTGACTGCATTCTTTTCATTAGCGGCCCAGGCTACCGTGGAGCCCCTGAGCTCCTAATGATGCACGTGCAGGCCCACTGCCTCCATTACAGCTGCTGCACTCGCACATACACACACACCCGTGCACACGCACGTGCACACACACAGACACAGTCACACACATCCCATGCACACACACACACACACACACACACATGCACACAGACACACACACACACACACTGGGGAATACACTTACGCACACACACACACACACATACACACACACCCGTGCACACACACACACACACACACACACACACACACACATACATACATGACGAGAGTGTCACAAACACTCTTATTTAATTTACACCACAATTAAGAAGAAAAAGCTTGCTTCACTTGTTGTGCTCATGGTAGCTATAGCGGTGTGTAGTGGATTGATCAAATGTAATGTTTGTGTGGGCACAGACACCTTCGTTCTTTCACGTTCACTGAAACGGGGCCCATATTCAACATTTGTACAACATTTGCCAGATATGCGCATGACAGCCTTTTGTCAGCAAGTGCTCATATCCACAGTGGTGCGACTGAATCTCAAATCTTGCAGTCTGTACATACATAATACATTCACAGTGTGATACCATTTGCATTACATGTCTGTATGGCCCCACTCCAACAAAGCACACAGGCATCACTCAATCTCCTCCGAGCATAAAAAACATGCTAATATCTCTCTGACTCTCTCTCTTTCTCTCTCTCCAGCCAGCCATCGGTAACAAACAATGATGCTGTTGTCCGGGGCAAACAGCTCTGTTCTCTTATCTAAATAAGATTTAGCCTTCATTTAAGCGGAGGCCTCCATCGGTTGGGAGCGATGCTGGAGGAGGAGTCGGAGTCGGAGGGAGAGCGGG